>NW_024096804.1:675000-742500 GCF_016545835.1 Crotalus tigris | reverse complement strand
GTAGGCTTTAGTCCTTTATAGCAGGGGTCCCCAGTCCGTGGAACCATACTGGGCCGCAGTATGCCAGCAACCGGTCCGCACAAACAAGGAAAGCCCCATCCACAAGATGCAGGCAGCACACAAAATCACACCCTCTCTGGTCCACAGAAAAACCTCTCTCCACGTAACCGGTCCCTGGTGCCCAAAAGGTTGGGGATCTCTGCTTTATAGAATTGAATTGGTAGGCTTTAGTCCAACAGTACATCCTCCTGTTCAGCATAGGAATCTGCTGGTCCTTCTCTAACATATAGATATTTAGATTCTTTTGCAAAACATCCAATAAGAGAAATCCGTCACTGTTCTAGCCAGACTAGAATAAGAATAAGACATCTCTTATTTTGAAATATTTTTGTTACACACAACATAAATCTTTTAAAAATTTTAAATACTTGCAAGTTATACTATTTTAGATTTTGGACACCATTATCATATTAGCCCTCAATGTTTTCTATTTCAAGCTAAATTTAAATGATAAGAAAGAACGTTTCTTGCTAGACATAAAAATCAATGATTAATTTAAAAAATAATAATATATTTTAATTTAAATTAATGATTTTAAGTTGACATAATACTTTAATTTTTATTTGAATATTTTGTAAAAAAATGGATCTAATTTAAAAGTATAATCAAGGATATAATTTCTAAGTGAGCTTTTTGTTAATAAGGTTTTGAGAACTACAGAAAGTTAACAGACCTGGTAACTGACTCCTTCTAAAGCACAGAATTAAAGATCAGTTGTGGTGGTTCTCCTAGCACATAATGACAGAATTTCTTTTCCAAATATCTACAATAGCTGAAGTAGGGTTGACTTAACTCCTAATGACTTCACATGTATCTGATCGATTTGTGCTAAGATCATATTTCAGGTTTTTTAGATAAAAATTAATGTGAAAAATGACTATTTTCTTCATATTTTATGTATGTTTTAAAAAGGAAATATTCTCTGAATTCCGAACAATATGAAATCAGACTGTAGCAAAGAAGGAGAATACATTCTGACTTCAAATTCAAGTCATAGATTCTTTTTGGCAAATGAATACATTTCCAACTAGTGATTTAAATCATGATTTTTATTTAGATTATATCTGCTTTTATTTCCTGTATAAGTTCATAATTCAAGAATTTATTTAGGCAGTTAATCTAATGACTTTTTAATCATGGGCTCCTTCAATATTTCTAAGAGCAAACACAAAGGAACTTCCTTTTGTTCTCTCCCTCTTCTTCCTACCATATAATTCTACCTAGAGAACAGGTTGGTATATGCAGTCTGAAGGCTAGGAGAAGAAGATATATTACACATAATTGAAGTTTAATCATGCCTTTTCCTTTGTCTTTTTCTCTTCTATGTTGCTTGAGCATATATTGCACTAAGCCATATTTTTATTTTCTCTTTAACATGTTGTATTCCTTTATGCCTCATAAACCTTAGATTGTGCCTTAGTATAATGAATAATTCCAGTATGGTTACACTAGACTTAGGACCAGGCGTTCCTTATTATTGAAGCTCAGTGTATAACATTGGACCAGTCAGTCTCTCTCAGCCCAACCTAATTCACAGATTGGTTTGTTTTGACAAAAAAAAAGTAGGATGTAACAAACAGTATGTATATCACCTTGAGCTTCTGGAGGAAAGCAGCATTGATTTATTTATCTAATAACTAAATAGTAAATAAATAAATTGTGGTTTATTTCAAAATTTTATTTATTTTTCACCTTTATTAAAATTCCTTTTTACGACTCTGTAATCCCTTAGTTTGGGGGAGTCAGGGCAGCTGGATGGAGGTGAGCATTTACTGTCCATATGCCCTACCTGACACCATGTGGAGTTTGCAGCAGGTATTTTTTATTTATGCCATAGGAGATAAATATCTGCCACTACCTAGAATTGAACTCTTAACCTTCTTCAACCCTAGGCCACCTTGCCACTTATGCCACCATGCCACTCGTTATTTACCTTTGTTATCCTTACAAATAACTCAAAGTGGTGAACATATCCAACACACCTGCCTCCTCCTATATTGCCCTCAACAACAACCCTGTGTGATGGGTTGGGCTAAGAGAGAATGACTGGGTCAATGTCGCCCAGCTGGTTTTCATGTTAAGGTGGGAATTCATTTCACAGTGTCCTGCTTTCTAGCCTGGTGCCTTAACCCCAGACAAAGAAAAAGCATAATTTATCATGATGTTATGATAATTTATGATGATGTTAAACCAAGGCATAGTATTTGTTGATAAAATTCTGTCTAACTTGGGGCTTAAAAGAAGAAACTGTTGCAATATTGATGATAAAAAAAATCTAGTAAGTAAAACATCTTGATTTAATGGTTGCTTTCCTTGTTTTAACTCATTGTCTCTTGACTTGCATTCTGGGGTAATAGAGAATAAATCCATTCCCTTTTCTGTGTGAGAACCATTCAGATATCTGAAGACTGTTATTAGATGTCACTTCTTATGCTAAGGATAAACAAATGCTTTATCTGTTCTTTATAGGACTTGGTTTACGGATCTCTCATTTTCTTAATACATTCACTGAACTTGTTTCAACTAGGCCTTGCCATCTTATTTATCCAATTTTTATAGCACATCTTATATATATGACTCTGGTGATAAACAAACAGATGAAACATTATAAAATAATCAGACAATATAATAATTAAAAACAATATAAAAGTGAGGGTAAAGGTTCATTCTCTAAGTTTGTGGATTAGTTTCCAAATGTTTCATTACCAGAGTAGATAACATCTTCAGTGGAGTTTAGAGGATGTCAGTGTTCTTCTGTTTATAAGGGCTTCAGGTTTGGGTGTGTTGAGTGAGAGTCTTATGATGGGTCTTATGAAGGGTCAGGTGTGAGTCATCAGTGAGATTTGTGATGGGGAGCTTACATCAGGTCAATGTCATTGGGAGATGAACTGTTGGTGGGGTTTGGGTGGGTTGGTTGAGGGTCAATGCTGTCTCTGGTTGGCTGTGTGGTTGATTTGGATTCTGAGGGATTTATAGGCTGTTTGTAGGTCAATGTATCTGTTGATGAAATTGCTTGTGGAGTGCCAGGCTTCGATGAACTTTAAGCGTGGCGGGTAGTAGCATGGCTGATGATTTTTGTGTTGCTCCAATCGAACTGGTGCTGTTTGGTGTGGGTGTGGGTAGAGATTAAGGATTTGGGATCATGGCATTTGACTGCCAGCTGGTATTCATGGATCCTGGTTTTTAATTGACATGATGTTTGTCAACATAGAATTGGTTGCAATGGTTACAGTTGATTTTCATCCTTCTGTATATTGTCTTTGGTTCAGGATAATTCCTGGTGTAGTGTGGCTGTGGGTTTGTGGGCTACTGCTATTTCTAGGGGTTGGAGAATTCTGGCTGTCATTTCTGACACCCCTTTTATGTATGTAGGGTTAGCTTTTGAGTGGTAGTTGGTTGTATGGTGTGTTGTGGTTTGGACACTGTGCGTTGGAATACAAAATTTTTTGGATAGCCGTTATGGAGAAGGATGTCAAGCAATCATTTCTCTTCTGCTTTTCTTAGTATTGTGATGCTGCAGTGTGCCCTGGCCCTTCTGAAGAGGATTTGGATACAGCTTCTTTTGTTGTGTGGGGTAGTTGCTTGCAAAGCTGAGGATCTGGTGTGTTGTGTGGGTTGCGGTAGAAGCGGGTTTCCAGTTTTCCATTGTCCAGTCTCCTTATGTCGAGGAATGGAAGTCTGTTCTCTGTTTTCATGTGTGAATTTGATCCTAGGGAATATGTTATTGGGTAGGTGGTGTGTTTCTTCAGTTTAGCAGTGTTTGATGATGATGAAGGTGTCATGAATGTAGCATGTCCAGAATTTTGGTTGGATATTGGGTAGAGTTATGGATTTGAGTCATTGCATGACTACTTCTGCTATTAGGCCTGATACGGGTGATTGGGGTACCTTGTACTAGCTTGTAGTATATAAATATAAAACTATTTATTAATGGCTAGAAGCCTCTTATGGACTTCTTGCATAAAAAAGAATCAAATGAAGTTGTCATTTATGATTTTGATGATTAGACATGATAAATTTATAGCTGCGATAATCACATCTGAGAGTAACACTCAGTAAAACATGAGTAACTTTGAGTGTTAAAACTTTTTCAACTGTGGTGTCCAGAACTGCACAAAATATTGTATGTGCGGCCTAATTAGATCAGAGTAGAATGGAAAAGTTACATCCTTAATCTGGACCCTTTGCTTCTCTTAATATATCCTAAAATAACATTTGTCTCTTTAGCAGCTGCACCATACTGCACCATATTGCTGATCATGTTTAATTTGTGCTAACCATAAACAACCATAATTTCTTTACGTATACTACTGCCAAACCAGATCTTCCCTCCCTTATACTTGTACCTTTCATTTTTCTTAGCTAAGTGTACAGTGTTACATTTCTCTCACTAAATTCCAGCCTATTAATTTTAGCCCATTGCTCAAGACTTCTCTGCCTCTTTTCTAAAGTATTACCTAATGCTTCTAGCTTTATGTAATTTACATACTTAGTAAATATTCCTAAACAAGCTGATAAGAATGAGATCACTATAGTACTCTACTTGATAGTTTTGTACAAACTAAAGTGCAGTTATTAACATGCTGTCTTTGAGTATGATAATACAGCTAATTGTGAATCCATCTAATAGTGAGTCAGTTTATTACATCCCATATTTTACCATTTTATTAAGGAAAATAGGAGGAATTCCTACAGTTTTTCAGGAGTTTGTATTCTCTGATTATGTCCCTGCTTTTTTTTTAGAGAGAGAGTGTACAATAAGTCTGTCTCAGGTCAATCACAATAGGTTTTATGTTACTCTATTTAAGAATGTTCAAAGGTCATGCAGCAAATGAATAAGGAAATGTTTTAAGAAAATGGCAACCAATTTGAACAGTTAATAAATTTTCTATGGAGCCTAATGCTGGTATATCTGCATGTATTCTTTTTTGTTTGTTTTAGAGAGCTACCCATAGAGGCTTCTTTAGATTTCTCCTTTTGTTGAAATAGTTTGTGATTGATCCTTCTGTACTCCATTTCACAGAATTTCCAATTGTTTGTGGATAATTTACTCCTTCAGGATTTTATGCTATTGCATCTATCTTCTTTTGGAGTTTATCAAATCCCCTCTTTCAAAGTCCAGTTTGTTAATCTTTACTCTTCTCGGTTTCTCTTTTCTGGCTATTACAAATTCAAAAAGAACAATCATGTCACTCAATCCTTATGTATTTCATCCACTAATTCCTTCCTATTAATGAGCATTATATTCAAGATAGCAAGCTCTCTTTTATCGTCTACCTCCTAACAAATGAAGTTGCCAACAACAGAGGACAAGAATTTGTTGGACCTCTGACTCAAAAGTTAGATTCCGAGTAGATGTCAGTTGAAGTAATTGAAATCTCCCATTATCACAGTTGCACACCTTTTTTAAAGGTTGATCAGCTAATGCAGAATGGTTTTATCTTCGGCCTACTGAGGCAGTCTGAAATAAACTCCCATGATAATATTAATTTTATCTCTCTCTCTCTCTTGTTTCTTTCTCCAAATAACTACATATTTAATTAGCATTATGTTAGTTTTCCAATAATGAATGCATTTAAATGATGAACAAGCAATTTTTATTTTACAGTTTCAATATTATTAAAGAGTTAAATTTATAGGCACCAGGTCTAAATATAAGTACAAAAAGACCTGGTGTCTTTTTTTATACCCAATGTACTTGGGCTTCAATTTGCACTGGAATTTTATATAACACAATAAAAGTTTTCACATCTTTGATATAAGTCCTCAACTGATTAGGTTTTTTTAAAAAAATAGTTTATGCTTTTTTAGGTGCACTTTATATATGGAAAAATCAAATTAGAGTAACAGAAATTTTCATACATAAAGATTAGCTTCAGTCTCTAGTATTTCCAATTAAAGATCTTAAGTACACATGCATGGAAATACAATTTCTTGAGATTTTTGAATAGTTATCATAAGTTATATTCTGAGAAGGCAAGCTGCCTGACAATTGGCTAGCCCCTGAGCTCATGGTGCCCCCCCTTTAAGACTTCTCCCTACTCAGCCTTGCTGCTCAGCAACAAGCAGCTATAAAAACCCAGCAAAAAAGCATCTGGGTGTGAGGGGTGTTATTCTTGGAGTGAGAGGGGAGGTAGTTTCTGTTACTCTGTATAGACCCACTGGAAATAGTCTAAGGCTCAGAGACAGTGGAAGGCTTCTACTATTAAGAGGAGCAGCAATAGGCCTGGGAAGTGTGTGAGCGCTATCCCTTGTGTGCTTGTGGATGGGTTGCTTATAAACCAAGGACACTTGTATTGGCCTTCTGGGGTTTTGGGAGTCCCCTGAATTTGGATATTTCTAAAATAACCTGTGACAGGAAAAAAAAACTGTATTGAAACTTTAAATATTATATGTTTGAATTGTCTAGCATATTTTGTCTTTTGAATGGATAACAGATAACATGAAGATGTTCTATGTGAATTGCACAAGAATGTCTTGGTGCAGATTATATTCAGTACATATAGCTGAATACCAGTGTGCTTGAGGATTACTCACTTATCACATGACAGGCTTCCTATTGCACTTAATTTTAACTCTTTTATGCTCTACCAGAATAGTTCTTTAAGATGGAGTTCATGAAAGTGTTCTTAAATTCCCTGTAACAAGAGCTACAAAAGAGCATGTGAGTTAGGGACTCCAAAGACCTGTTCCTAACATGGACATTTGTAATGCCTCCACAGGACTGTAGAGGTTAGTGTGTCCAATCTGATCAAGGTGAAGACCCCCATTGTAATGGAGAAGAGGTATGCATATATCAATTTTAAAAATAAATCCATGAACCATGGGGCTGGATTCTAGGCTTAGACTGATTTTGAAATCAGTATTTTAGATATTCTCCTTAAAGAATATTGGAGTGCTTCTGCTGACATTTTTTATTTTAACCAGCAGAAGCACTCTAAAAAGAGACCTAAAAACTGCAGTGTGCTATTAGCTTTTGTCAGGAAGGTTGATTTTGTCAGGAAGGTTGAGAACCAGTGGATTCAGACCCACAGGGAAAAGATAATTTTATCCAGAAATTAATGAGATAGTGCTCAACTCTGACACCCATGCAAACCACACATGTCTCTGGTCTTACTATAAGGCAGCATTCTGATATGTTTGCTATCATAAAAAAAAATACCTTGGAATAGCCCTAACTCTAATCCAGTGGTTCTCAACCTTTTTAATGCCGCGACCCCCAATCGGTCGTAAGTTGAGGACTACTCAACAGGTCATAAGTCGAGGACTACTCAACTGGTGCAGCACCGTTTGCAGAATGGGACTTTTGGCGGGCTCAGCAGGGCAGAGACAGCCTGGACAATTCCTATTGGCTTTTGAAAGCCAATAGAATTAGACTCTATTCAAGAGAGTCTATTCTATTGGCTTTCAAAAGCCAATAGAATAAAAGGGAGTAGCACAGCTAAGGAAAAGGGGGGGAAAATGGCAGACTGCGTTGTTTGGCGACCCCCATGAAATGGTCGTTCGACCCCCAAATGGGGTCCCGACCCACAGGTTGAGAACCACTGCTCTAATCATTCCCATACAGACTTCACTTGGTAGGTGAAAGACATAAGACTTTAGACATAGTGCAAAAAGTACACACTGTGCCAGAGAGGTGCAAGACATATTTAAATGAAACAAATTTGTAAATTAAAATACTCTTAATTATCAATTAATCTACTCTAATGGGCAAATTTAAACATAGCTGGAAGCTATAAAGAGAATCAATGATTATCTTTATCTAAATCATTTATTTCAACTTGCTTTTTCTTTCTACAAATCACCTTGCTTTAAATTAATCCATTCTGATAAGTGCCTTTGAGGAAATCAAACATAGCAGTTGAAAAGACTGGAGTAAATATAATAAAAATTTGAATATTTCTGTTTTAACTTAGTTACTTGAGGAAATGTTATTTAGAAATAGGAACCTTGTAGGGTAGGGTAGGCAAGACAGGTTGTATGATATATGTATGTATATATATAATTCATCTAATTTAACTACTGCCCATCGTATTCTGGAGGTGACTGGGCAGTTTACAGATAAACAGATATTATGGATATCCCTTTAGACTGAGGTTTTATCACCTTCCTTCAATATGTGCATGTGCATATATAAAGTAAACATTTGATTGCTTCATTTTCTATCACTTTTATGTTGCCTGATTATAATACTTGTGAACAGTTCACATGAAACAATAATATTAAAAAGAATTAATAACCTAACAAGAACGTCACTTAATTGTGCCACCCAACAGGGATTGTTTAATCCTTTTTGTCTCCAGATGCTTTCCTTTCTATGTCTTTCTGGCAGGCTAACAGGGTGGGGGCAATCTGGCTAGTCAGAGCAAGCTGTTCCACAGAAGCAAAACTATCACTAAAAAGTCAGACCCGCAGGGCTAAAGAAAGGTTATGACTCATATCAAAGCATGTGATGTGTCTTGCTATAAATGTTTCCTTTCTACTAATTACTGGTCAATTAATTTATAAAGCCATATTTAATTTCTTCCTATGGTAAAATACAAGTCACATACCTGTTTTATTCTGGCTTATGCATTGCTTCCATGTTTGTTTTGTTTTTTATGTTCAGTAATTTTTCTTTAAGCATTCATTATTTGCCTATATCTATATCTGTGCATGTACCTAGGTTTTCTAAGTATACAAATGAGAAATAGCACATCACACACTCAATTAGTTTTTGTTGTTGTTTTGTTTTGTTTTTCTTATCATGGTCTATGACAGGGGTGTCAAACTGCCAGCCTGCAAGCCGAATGCGTCATGCAGAAGCTGCACGCACCCCAGCTCCGGCAATGGGAAAAAAGTCACGATACGTCATGACACGTCACATGACACGGCGAGTTTGACACTCCTAGTCTATATGACAATGGATTCCTTTACTCAGGTAGAAAGTAAATACTCATCATTGAGTAGTCATGCAGAGACTGAACAACCACTTGTGAATGATGTTTTAATTTAGGTTCCAGAACTGACCAAGAAATTGGTTTCAGTAATCTAAACAATGTAATGATCCTCTTCTCTAAGTGCTTATTTAATATGTTGTTTTGAAAGCTACAGTATTTATAATCTTCTCAACCGTTAAATCTTTAGTTGTTTAAGGCATAGCTAAATGTGAAGGCAGGATTTATCACATTCTGTCAATTTCATATGTTTACCTGAGTATGGGAGTTATGGAGCAGGTGAGATAAAATGCCAAATAGATGAGCAGGTCATCCTGGTTTCACCTGTAGCATTGTTCAACATTGGCATGTTTCCCTTTTGAGCAGGGTATAAGAGACTGCAGGTGAAGAGAAATTTCTCTTCTCTCCTGCTCAGCCAATTCTGAATGAGATTCACTCCATGAACAGAAGAGCCATTCTATCCATAGGAAGGAGGTGACTGCTTCTATTTCCTTGTTATGCCAGTTCACCCTTGCCATAAACAATAACCCCTGTTAGAAGTTATTTTCCTACAATTGTTTATGTATTCTGATTCTGTGCAATTGATTTGACAATAATCAGCTTTAAAAGTAAACAAAACAGGAGGATGTAGGAGTCTATCAGCAACAGTGTAATACAAATTTTTACATTCAATTACACTGAGGTCTTTTAGATGTGTTACCTGAATATGTAAAAACAGTCTGAAATAGACTTTCTGCACATATATTATTATAAGATTTGAGTTAGTGTAATTCATGAATACATTTCATGAAAATCCTGTAGCTTCTTTGAAGTCAGAGAATCTGTAATATAACCATTTATATATTAATTTTTAATCAATTTAACTATAATCTAGCATGAAGCTTCATGGGGTTTTGTTTGAATTTTGTACTTTTTTCGAACCATCTTGGCTGTAATTTTATAAAAAATCATATATGTATAAATTCTGATGCTTTCTCTGATTCTTGGATTTACATGATTCTGTCACCCTATAGCATTTAACTGATTATATATAGAAGGACTTTCTTATTTGAGAGTTTTTTGGAATTGTTCCTTCCTCTTATTCAAGAGTAAAATAATACCTCAAGAATGGAGTGTAAGCTTTTTTCCCTATTCATTAGTATGCAAGATTTGTAGTCTTGCACAACTTTGCTTAGCTTCTTTATCTCAATTCCCTGGCAAATTTAGCATTTATTGGAAATTCACTCTACAGAAGTCTTGTTGCAATCAAGAACTTTGTATTACGCTAGTATCATGTGTTTTATTAAAACCATGTGTTAACTGAATTTTGTCCAATTTTCTTTCTGTGCTAAATTTTATTTCAAAGAAAACCTTTGGCTTACCTAAGTCTGCCAGATGTCCATTATGTTAAGGGTATCCCTTATTTTAAAAGACTGCCCTATATCCCAAATATAGCACTTTGTAAATTATGATAGATGCCTATTTTTTTCAGAAAAAAATGAAGTTTCTCTCACACTCTATAAAACAAATGTCACAAGTTATCCTTTCAGTCTCTTTTTAAATATTGATTGGGTAGCAGAAGACTCACCATTCATTTTCAAATGAAAAATATTAAACTAAGTTGGATTTGTTCAATCAAAAGGAAGAGTGCCAGCTTTCAATCAAACTTTTATGGTTAGAGAACATAGCTAAGTCTGCATCATATATAAACCATCAGCTCCAGAACAGTTTAACAGAACACATGGAATTACTCTGGAGCAATACTTTTGTAGACTGTTGCCGTAATTTTTGTCTCATATTTGTTGTTTGTTGTTTCATATTTGGAAATGATGAAAAGTATTGTGCATAATCTTTATATCATATCTAATTAAATTAATAATAACCAATAATGTGATAGAAGAAAACATCCAATAGAGTCTTTTCCACCAAAAGAAAAACATCCATCAGCAGAATAGATTCTCTTCTCCCTGCAGCCCCCCCTCTGTGTTCTCCCAAATGAAATCCATGTGTTTGAATGATCTTCCAGAGCACTTTTTGAAGGGGAAATGAAAGGGAAAATTCCATTGCCTAAGCAGAAGTCTGCTCACATAACATTAGATATCGTTGCTGACTATATTAAACGTAATAATTGCCATTTCCTTTAACAAGTTTCATCATGTATTATATAATGAATTCTGAACTTATTAAGCTTTATTTAACCATTTTTTAAAAACGAATACTTGAAATTTTGTAGCGTGGTAGCATAAGAAAATAAGAAGAGATCAAAACCTGTCTAGCCCGATATTTTGGGCCAATATTACATCCTGGAAGTTTCCAAGCAGGAGTTGACATTAAAAGCTTTCTTCCACTATATCTCTCTCACAACTATTATTTAGGCCAAACTGATTTTGTATACGTAGATTGTATATAGCTATGAAGACTTGTAGTACTGATCATTTTTCATTATTCTTCCTGGTCTTTTTTCAAAATGAGATTGGAGGTGCTGTTGAAATTCACAATTGTATTTTACTTCTAATGTATGTGATTTGATTCTATTGATGTTGGTTTCCAGAAGTATCAGCAAATGTTGGGATAATGTTAAAAACTTTGACAAATCTAGGTGAAGATGTTTTTGGTAAAGTTTAACGTAACCAATGAAATTATTCTAAACATTTTTAAGATGCCTCAAGATTTTGCCATTTTTTAATATCTGTGCCCCTGCTGTCTGAAATAATAGTTCCAAATAGTGTAGATGCAACTTTGTTTATAATTTTTACTATGCCACAATTCACATTCAAGTTAAAAAAATTAATAAGGCATGAAGTTATAGCAAACCACAAGGAGAAAAACTGCAAGAAGAAAACAGTAGGAATCAATCAGTTAAAAACAAATGAAATACTATAGTTAATTTGCTTTGAATTCTTTAAAAGAAGGATGATAGAATATATATTAATTTTTAAATGAAAAGAAAAAAAATGATGTGCGTGCTACGTTGCTGCTCTTGAAGCATCTTGAAATTCCAGAAAAACCAGTTTGGATTGGGTTTCATTGAGGTTGAGTATTGGAGAAGAATGTGTTTAGACCTGTCCTTTATGTCACAGGGAAATGAAAATCTGAACCAAATATTTCCAGACTAGATCATCACATTTGAACTCTATTCTATATATTTAGCTCTTGAATATATTGACTAAATCTTGCATACCTTGATTTTCTCTACTTGTTGTGTCTGCAGTTTGAACTGCTAAGATATTTCCAAATGTTGATAAATGTATTCATTTTACTGGAACAATTGCATACTGAAGATTTGCCTTAATTCCTTTTGTTCAGTTTCAGATTTATTTATCAGTTTGCAATGAGCTTCCCTAGGAACTATTTGCCTATATGCAAAGGAAAAGCAAGACCTAGAAGAATTACTATTGTTTAAACTTCTAGGTTTGTTTGTTTATTTGTTTGTTTGTTTCAGATATAGCTTCTCAGATATATGACTGGGCTGTTCACAATCATTAAAATACAAAACAATATTTAAGAACAATAAAAAAATGAAAACCATACAACAAAATGCATGGCTGATATAGCCAAGGTACATTTGAACAACAGTGAGATTTATATGATTTATTTGTACCATAGAGTAGAAGTCCCCAACCTTTTGGGCACCAGGGAACGGTTCCGTGGAGAGGGGATTTTCCATGGATTGGAGGGGGCATGGTTTTGTGTGCTGCCTGAATCTCGCGTATAGGGCTTTGCTTGTTTGTGCAACCCAGTTGCTGGCATGTCACAGCCCGGTACTGGTCCACGGACCAGGGGTTGGAGACCCCTGCCGTAGAGTGTAGCTTAAATGATAGTGCTGATTTCAGGAAAAATTATCTGGTTGAATAACTGAAATTACACAAAGTTGTTAATTATATTTTCATCATTTTAGTGTTTCATTTATGTTCTAGTATGTTGGTTTATACATGCCCATTTCTAAGAGCACATTCATGCAAAATCACTGAGAAATTAGTAGCAACATTTTGACTCAATTGAATTATTTTATTTTTTCTTCTGGCATGGCTTTGACCTTAAAGAAGCTAGGAAACTAGTTAATATTTTTGCTGTTTCAAAAAGTAGACAAACGGTATGGTTGTTTCAAAGCCAAAGAGATCAAGGTTTCTTAAAAATGAATAACATTTATGTCTTAGGCTATGATTCAATCTCCAAAACATTCACTCCCACATGGTTTGTGGAGCTTTCAATCAATGACCAGCTTCATTAATAATTAAGCAAACATAAGGGATAAACTGAATTTGCCCTTAAATATACCATAGGCTATTTTTTTTCATTTTCTTTTTTTGTATTTAAATGTAAACAATGAATTTTCAGTTAGGTACTTGCAATTTTACATCTGAAGTAAGATTAAAATTAATATTGGATGACTGTGAGGCTCAAGCTTCATGAACTGAATTCTGACTAATAATTTACCACACTAGAGGAGGAAGGTTACTACCTGCCAATATCTAATATGGCTGCAATATTACTGGTGCAATGTTGCTAGCTATAACAATGCTGGCAATTCCTTTTTGCCATCTTTCATGTCACACAAACATAAGTAAGATAGCAACAACTTGCCTATTCAAGTCGGCATGAGGGCAAGCAGTGAACCCAACTAGAGTTGGGTTCACTGCTTGCCCTCATGCCTTTAAGTGAATGCAACACATTCTGGCATTGTTAGTCAGATCACTGTTTACTTGCCTTGACAGAACATAAATGAATAGCTAGGAAAAAAGTTATCCAACAACTTATGCTGATTTGAAATAGGATCCCAATAAATGCTGATATTGTAATTCAGCGATTGTAGGGGGAAGTGTTGCATTCTACACATCCAAGAGATTTTTGGGGATATACTATATCATCATCCCATTATTTGGCAAACAGTTTACCAAGGTAAGAAAGAATATTATAATTTTGCTGTGGAATATTATTTATTATCTAAATACTATCACTGCTGTTTTGACATGAATGTCAGGTAATAAAGTTTTCGTTATTAAAAAATTGACCAAAATGCTCTGCATTTACATAAACCTAGTCTACCAGGCAGAACAGATTTACACCTCCTTGTAAATATATTATTGTGTATTTTTGACATTGGATGTATAGAGATTTTGAGGGGGGAGTCACAAAAGCTTTTAAAAGTATGTAAAACTTCATTGAATGATAACTACAGTGGGGAGAGTACTTTATTGACTGGGACTTTCATTTCCTGTTTCATTGTTTCATTTTGTGTTTATTGAATCAAGCATTTTTCAGAACTTTGACAATGTTTCACATTCCACTGCTACTGATTATACATTGCAGCTCTGGCTTGCTAATGTATCCCAATCTTGTAAGAAGGTTGCCTTATCTTCTGGTATTTTATTTAAAATATGTGCACACACACACACACACACACACACACACACAGAGAGAGAGAGTTATTTCATTAGCCACATATTTTCAAACTTACCTTATCTTCTGATATTACTGCTGTAAGTTAAATGCACACTGACCTTTTGAATAGCAAACTTCCTTGAAACATAAACATTTAAAAAAGCAATAAAGTTTGAATAAGGATAGAATAGATTCACACACTAGCCTTTTGCCTCTTAAGAACTGTTTTTAAGTCTAGCACTGTTTTGACAACTGAAACAAAAAAAATCAGCTTAATGATTTCTTGATGTTAAAAAAGCATCAAAATTCTGCTATTTGATTTTTAGGCTGAATGTGCTGTAAAAATAACAATACATGATTTTACTGAAAATGTTAGTCAAATATTTATAGTAGGCAACCCCTTTGTTTTTATTTTAAAACGATTCCTTAAATTTTATAGTTTCAGCATATATTATTGCCATTTGATTTTTTAAAAAAATTCTTCATAAATTATAAGGCTTTTTTCAGATTTTCTCATGTTTTAATACATCTTCCAACCTTGTTTCTTTCAAATATATTAAACTGGAATTCCAACAGCTTTTTGTCTTTATTACTTGGGAATTAATAGATTATAGTGCTGCACATCTGAAAGGTACCAGGTTGGGAAAGGTTGTGCTGATTCAAGCAGGCAATTTCTGAGGTATGTACAATTATATCTTATATAAATAGCTTGAAGAACTGGGTTAAAAATAGTAAGTTATTGTTACAAACCTTTGAATTAAGTAATGTCTTAAGGGTGAGATGTTTTCAGTTTTAGCACTTCGTTTCCTTTGAAGATGAAATATTGAAATTATATTTCCCTTAATTACATTTAAGAACTTCTAGCACGATAGTACACATGAATTCTTTAACACATCATTGATTAATATTAGTATTCAGAATGAGCCTGGGTTTTTTTTTTATGGACTTCTTCACAGTCCAATAGATGCTTTAATTGCTACCTGGCCTTTGACCGGCTCAGACCCATGCAGACTCTTTCCCCCATCATGACCCCTGGTTTATGGAGGACTTGAGGGAGATGAAGTGACTGAAAAGTTGTCTACAGCACAACTAGAGGTCAAATAGCAGTGATATTTTCAAATATACAAGGAGGTATTCCAACAAAAGTGCGTATAGTCCAGGCCATGGTTTTCCCAGTTGCAATGTTTGGCTGTGAAAGTTGGACCATAAGAAAGGCTGAGCGCAAAAGAATTGAGGCCTTCGAATTATGGTGCTGGAGAAGACTCCTGCGAGTCCCTTGGACTGCAAGGCGTTCAAACCGGTCAGTCCTAGAAGAGATCAACCCTGACTGTTCTTTAGAAGGCCAGATCCTGAAGTTGAAACTCAAATATTTTGGCCACCTAATGAGAAGGAAGGATTCACTGGAAAAGGGCCTAATGCTGGGAAAGATTGAGGGCAATAGAAGAAGGGGACGACAGAGAATGAGATGGCTGGATGGAGTCACTGAAGCAGTAGGTGTGAACTTAAATGGTCTCCAGAAGATCGTAGAGGACAGGAAGACCTGGAGGAACGTTGTCCATGGGGCCGCGATGGGTCGGACACGACTTCGCAATTAACAACAACATTTCTCCTGGTGTCATGACTCCTGCACAAACACCAGGAAGATCTTTACCTAGCTCTGTATTATACACCAGTTATGCCCTTTCCTGAGCCAAGTGGCTCCACTTTCTGTTACTCATGCCCAAGTTACCTCCTAAATGGATTCCTATGTGGGACAATAGAAAGCTGTAGTGGATACGAAATGCAGTGGCATGTGAACCCCTTGAACAGAGCACATTACATCTCTCTTCCATAAGCCACATTGGCTATCAGTGCTTCTGGGTACAAATCAAGGTATCAGTAATGATCTATAAAGTCCAGAGAAAAATCTTTTCTGCCATTATGCCTACCCTTTGGAAAATCATTTCCCTAAAACTTAAATTGGCACCTAACCTTCTGACCTCTAGGAAGGGCTTGAGGACTGTGCTTTGCTATCAACTGTGTCTGGCAATAGTGGTAGCTCTTGACAATGGCTGTAGCAAATGGGTCTATGATTTATATTCACTAGTTGGCTGTGATTATATTTTATGAATGTTTAATCTAGGTT
This sequence comes from Crotalus tigris, assembly GCF_016545835.1. NCBI lineage: Eukaryota > Metazoa > Chordata > Lepidosauria > Squamata > Viperidae > Crotalus > Crotalus tigris. The sequence continues at coordinate 726,018 of NW_024096804.1, read as the reverse complement.
TTGCATGCTATTGTGTTGATTTTTTTACTGTTTTTCTTGTTCTTTATTGTGAGCCACCCAAAGTCACAGTTGTGAGATAAGTAATTATACAAATATAATAGATAGATAGATAGATAGATAGATAGATAGATAGATAGATAGAGCAAGCAAGCAACAAGCAACCAGCTACCTTCTATCAAATATGATTAATTTTCAGAGGTTTTGCTTAATTTTTAATCAGCAGAAGAGGAATATTAGTCTGAGAAATGGATGGGATTTGTTTGGCTACCATCCAAATGATGACATTTTGTCACAAGATTGCTTTAAGTGCACCACTTGATAGTTTTTTTTAAAAAAAAATGGGTTTTGAATTGCTTTAACTTTTGCCCCTTTGTGAAATGGTGGAGTTATTTTTAAATTGTCTGTATCTATAAATTATTTATAAATAAAACTACTACAGTAGCTTAAAAACACAGTAGCTTTAATTCTTTGTTTTCCAAAATTATTTATGTGTTGATAATAATACCTTTTCTAGCAATAACCAAGTTCAACGACACTTTTGATAATTTATTTTAAAATTCCACCAATATCTATTGAGGCAAATGTATTTCAACATTATATTGGTTTTCTTCGACTTGACTAGGGAGGAATTGGAAATGCATTCTGTATGACTTACTTGTATTACAAAAAGAAATATATGTTAAACTCTTTGGACAGTTGCTAGTCATGCTACCGTTAATTGGGATGCCACATAACTGTTTCTGGAACTGATACTGTATTATTATATAAATAACATTTTGTAAAGAAATTTCTCTCTTTCTCTCATACCTACATAATATATCCTTGTGGTGCAAGTAAAAAATAATAATCCATCCTATCTACACCCATAGAAATGGTAAAAGTACTGAATATAAAAATAATTCCTTAAATTCAGCTATACAATATGTTATTTCTTGCCTGTGTTCTGAAATGTACTCCCTGTTGCATTCAATGAACTTCTTGGCTTCTGATATTAAATAAAAATCAAAGATGATTTGTGATTTGTCTTTTGACAAAAGCTGTAATCTGGGATGCTGCAACTTTTACTGGTGCTTTGGACTGTTTTCATTATTTCCTGGTATGATAGAAGTATTACTTTTAGTCAGCTAAATTCTGTGGAATTCTATGAAATTCTCCTTCATTCCCTGTAGCCATTGTTCTACTCATAGTAAAGTATCCTATCAATTTGTCATAAGAGAAATATAGACATTCACTAAATTATAGCATTGTGTCCTTTTTGTTACATATGAAGTTATACTGACTTAAAAATTTTAATGAAATTTTCATGTCTTTATTTATAGATAAATTAAAAGAAGCAGAAATGAAATCTGTATGTTAAAAACATGGTGTTTCTAATTAAGAGACTTAATATTTAAGGAAGAGAGAGGAAGAGAGAGAGAGTATGGTAGGCACTAAATAATATGTCAAAAAGACATCTGGCCTCCCCTATGACTGATTAGTTTAACATATTTGCTATTTGAGGTGAAAGCACTGATTTGTTCCTTCTCTCCTTCTCCTATGTATGTCCAAAATTGTGATATTCTATTCAGACAACAAAATTCCCTGCTCAGACAGGTAAAAGCTGACACTTAGCCATCTTTGTGGCTTATCGGCACTCTTGAGTACTGCTACGCATAAGACCTGGCTTGGGAGTGGCCTCAGGGCACTCGTTTTATAAGCCTTTGATGCTGCAATAAGTTGCAAAGGTGATGTGCTTTGACTCCAGGCAGCCATGAAGACTGATGGCTCATCATTCTCTAAGCACTTTCTGATGGCTGAGTTATGAAGGAGTGTCTACAGGGAACTTCTTGGAAGGGTAATATGTAGACATGAGACAGTGCACTAAAGGAAAGACACAGGGGCACATTCTGTTTAAGTACCATTAAAAGCCATAAGACAATATATAGCCCATATACCATTTAACCCAAACTGAATTCACTAGGTTTTTGGTATGACTCTGCATCAAAATAATATTAACTTAGTTGAGATTACATGAGATGCTGAACAGTTAAATTAATTATTAAACTACTATAATCCCAATAAAATGGGACTACTCCTTAGGGAATAAAGTATGGTTTCATAATTTTACATAATATCACATATTTTTAGAAACCACAGTTGACTGGTGGTTGTTATTACATGAATACTAAGATGGAGTAGAGTGTAATAGATTGTTTGGGAATATGCAACCTTTCAACCACCTTTTCCCTTTGCCTTTATAATATCATCAGCCAATAGTGCAGTCTTTAAGCTTCTTTAGATCTGTTTCTATGGCTATCAACTAATTTAATTCACAAAAGCTGTCATACTTTAACATTTCTGAAAATAAAACATTACATTAATGTAAGAATATAAAAGTGAAAATGTAGCTGAGTTAGTGTAGGAGGTAGACACATACTGAATGAGTGATAAAATAGAGTCAGAGGATGACTGGTTAAGCCAGTAGGGAACAGGAAGTACTTGATACACACCTATATTATATTGGCCACATTGTTATAAATATATCATTTATGAAGCTTCAATATTTGTCACAGCAGGTGGCAGCAATTACCCAACCTTAGTTATTTTCAGAACATAACTATTTGATTAGTATTTGAATAGGACCCCACCAGGAAATCCTAAAATTGTAGACAAGACTGGATAGTTAAAGAGAAACAATCTGCAAAAGAGTGGCAACAACTTGGTATTCATTTAAATTAATATCATCATAAAATATAAGAATTGAAATGAAACTTGGAAATAATTTAGTCCATTCCTTGCTCAGTATGCTACACTACAGCATTCCTGTTAAGTTACTTCTAAATAAGCATTTCCTGGGAAGATTATCCCCTCCCCTTCTCAACGCAGTCTTTTATTGTTGAACAATAAAATAATGTTAGGAAATTTTTCCTACTTTAAAATCAAAATATGCCTCTTCCTTGTCTGTCATTCTTTGTCATTTCTTTCCATTTTGGGCCTCTTTTCTTTTTTTTAAACAAGTTTATTAATTTTCCATTTTTACAAAGCTTTGGGTATTAAGGAAGCAACATGGTGGTTGGGTAATACATAGTCCAATAACAAGCTTATCCATACATATCTCAGTTTACATCATCAAAAAATTCCTCTCTGTTTCCCTTAGTTATTATACCAAATTCAAATTAATACATTGCTAGTTATAACTCAATCATTTAAAACATTTATCAACAATTTTTAACTTATATGTCTCCAGATCCTGTTTTTAACTTTTATCTGATTTCAATTACAGTATTCCAGTTGGCTTAATGTCCATAGTATTTAGGTTTTGGATAACCCACGGTTTCCTTAGTTCATTACAGAATAATTCTCATGTCTAAAATACACTTATTTATTCAAATAAGTTCTTAATTTATTTCACAATCGTATTCTACTTCTCATTCTAATATCGCTTACTCATAAAATAACCTTTATCCTCTGAATCCATCTTCTATATTATAATTCAAAACTATTATTTTAGTAACTAACTTGATAGATATAAATCCTGAATATTAAATCAATTAATGTTTTTTAAAATCTCCTTATCCCATTAAGTGATTAAGTAGGCAGAAGCCGCAGAATTGAGCAGGGGGAAAGGGGTATTTCCAAAGGCTTTTACAGGAAAGTAGTTGGGAAGCAGGGAAGGTAAGGTAAGGTCTCACCCAATTCCTCCAGGTTGCTTTCGTCATGCTTAGTAGTGCTTTGGGCTTTCGGCAGGAACGGCTTGGTGATCGGCCATGTTAATGGCCAATCTTTTCTTTGTCGGTCCAAAGGAGCTGCCTCAAATCCAGCAGAAGGGCTGCTGCCCTTCCGCGATCAGTCGAGGGTTCTCCTCAGCAGTGATCACCCCTCCAGGGCGACTTTCAACCCTTTGTAGGGTCTTCTGGCAGAGAAAAACCGGATGGCGGAGAGAACAGCTTTCCCGCATGCACGCCGGTGCCGCGATCGCAAACCAAAAGCCGGGCCTCTTTTCATCTAGATTACTCTGTTCTATACCCACACCATTTCATTAATGCCCTTCCTAAGATGTAGTATCCAAAAATGCATTCAATATTTTAGGTGCAGTCTCAACAAAATGGAATAGAGAGAAACAGTGACTTTTCTTGATCTTAGTACCTGTTGCTGCATCCTAGAATTGGATTTGCTTTTATGCAATCATATTGCACTGTTGGCTGATGCTCAGCTTATGATTCACCAAGAAATTCTGATACTTTGTACCCAATATGGACTCCGACACTCTATAATCATATCTTTTCACTTAGGGATTGGATTATAAAAGAACGTGGCTTTAAAGCACTGTTAGTAAAACTTTAGGTCTATCTGTAATAAGATAGAGTCCATTCACAATCTGGTGGTAAACAAACAGGTAGATATGATGTGTATTGTGAAACCTTGTTAGCAATCACAGTCGGTAATCCCAAGTAATTATTGGCCTACATGTAAGCAGACAAATTAGACTTTGTTCTTACTTTAGGTCAGTTATCATGTGATCTGGATATGGATGATATTGCCATAATTCCTTTATCATAGTTACACAATTGTCTATTTCAGATGTGATTGATTCTACCACCTGGGACTTCCATAGGGCCTTATTCCTAGTCAGATTGTCCATCCCAGGCATTTTATGGATGTTCACAGTTTCTGGGGACTCTGGGGAATGTCTTGATCTGACAGCTGAATCTGCTCAGGACTTGGCATTATTATAAGTCCCATGCACTTGAGAAAATCATCCCTTAGTGGCCTTTCTCTGGTAGCCAATCCCAATTGGCTCCTTAGTTTACTGAGGCCTCAGGGAGATGAAGTTACAGAAACAATGCTCAGAGCAATTATTACAAAACAAAAAATGAGCTCTAGTATGTGCCCATGTTTGGGCCTATTCTGTGATAATAAGAGAAGCAAAGCTTCTTAGACAGGCAGGTTATATGTACCAGCCATCTTTAGACTTTTAAATTCCCTTTGGAAATGAAGGTGTCAGCAAGAACTCTGGCCAATTACGCAACTTTTTGCTGGTGAAGTCAGATCTTGATTCTACATAAGCAAGGTCTAGAGTGCTGACTGAGCATCATCTTGCTCTCTTATCTGGAATTATTTTTGGTATGGAACTTCTAAGGAAGGGAATAATGTTTTCTAGGATGTCCATGGCCATCTGTGGGCTGGATCTTTGTTTCCCCCTGGTTCAAAATCTACCAACTTTGAAACCTTAGTATAGGATGGAGAGTTTTCAAAAACCCTCAAGGCAGGTGTTATATGTCTACCTCTGGACAGGTCTCAAACATACTTTGATAGGGAATAAACTACAGGGCATTTTAAAACAGATTAGCTAAACGTCATCACTTGGGATTCAAGCCCAGGAATGGACAGAATAAATATTGATTATGTTAGCAGATAATATTTTTTGGGACCATCTATTTGGTCTTTGTTGGACCTCAGTAAGTTTAATGTTATTGAGCATGGTATCCATCTAGATCAGGGGTGTCAAACTGCCAGCCCATGGGCCAGATGCATCACACCAAAACCATGCCCACCCCATTGCTGGCAATGGGAAAAAATGTCACGATACATCGCAATACATCACATGACATCACAAATTTGACACCTGTGATCTAGATGTATGAGGGTTAGGTTTAGAACAGTGGTTCTCAACCTGTGGGTCAGGACCCCATTTGGGGTCGAACGATCATTTCACGGGGGTCGCCAAACAAGGCTGTCCGCCATTTTTCCCCCCTTTTCTTTGGCCACGCCCTGGCACCCGGTGATGTATAAGTGGTTGGGGGTCACCATAACATGGGGAACTGTATTATGGGGTCGCGGCATTAGAAAGGTTGAGAACCACTGGTTTAGAAGCACCATTTTATAGTGGTTTCAATCATTTCTTTGTGGACAGCTCTCGTTGAAGCAGGGGGAGAAAATGTCAGCTCAGTGTTTACTGCCCTGTAAAGAACCACTGGATTCACTGCTTTCTCCCCTTTATTGAATTATATATATATATGATTATATATAAATATATAAATAGTTTAGATTTTAGTACCATCAGTAGGCTGAGGGTTAGGTTTATAATGTTCAGATTTATATTGCGATGGTGATGGTAAAACTGTTGAAGTTTTGACCTGATGTTTGAATGCTATGAATGTCTGGATGGGAGGGAACAGGATGAAATTAAGTCCCAGCAAGATGGAATTTCTTCTTACCTTGAGATTGTCTCTTCCCTAGTAGTGTCTTTTAACAGAGAAGCATGTCAATGAAGGAATGGATCTGTGAATTGGAATCCTCCTAACTTATACTCCTCCTGGAAGAATGCAGAAGCTCTGGCCAGGGTGCCCATTGCCAGGCTTTGGCTGGTTCACCAGTTACAGCTCTGATAATAAGTCTTGTCCTTTTCACCACCTGTTTAGACTGCTACAACACACTATACTACAATGTATTTAAAGATCACATAGTTACTGCAGCTGATTCAAAGTGTAGTGACCTGGTATCTGCTGATAGAAACACATTGCATATGTGCTGAGAGCCCTGCACTGATTGCCAGATATCAGCCCTATAGGGTTGACCAACTTAAGGAACAGTGGCATATACTGTAGATCTAAAATTACTTTGATTAAAGCAGCTATACTAACAGAATCTTGCAAGTCTGAATATGCTTTCCTCCTCTCTCACTTTATCATGTGAATTAGGGAGTGGCTTATCTGAAATGTTTTCTCAAGTTAGTTTCTTGGGAGTGGACCTAAGCTCTAAGTAGATCTTTTGCATTACTGTACTGTAAAATACCAGGAGTCTTGTGGGATTGTGGCAAGTAGCAATTTTGATGGATAAATAAATAGCCATTTGTTTACCATATTCTTCCTGGGCTATTTCCTTGAATAGAAAGAAGTGAAGGAAGCACCACTTGAGTACTTATCTCTTTTGTTCTTCTGCCCAGCTCTTCATAGTCCCTTATGATGTCTAATGCTATACCTGGTTGTGTGATTTTTTTTCCTAAGGGATGAGGAGAAAAACTATTTTTCGGTGGATTTAGTGAATCTTAAAAGACCTTTCATTACATTCTGAATGTAAGCCACAAGAGAAAGCACACTTCTCTTGGGACTAAAGGTTTCTGCTTTTGGTTCCTCTCAGCAGGGTCCAAAGACTCAGTTGGGAGACTCCAGTTACCAGCACCAGTTAACTTCCTTTCTTTCAGGGCAAGAGCATTTAATATTAATTAACATCCATATATAAGTTAGGTTTTCAAAACCTGTTTTATCTTATAATAGTTTAGTAATGTTTACTATAATCTCACAAGTTAGATACAGATAAAAATGCTAGAGCTGAATTTGAGATTTGCAACTTTTGGCCTTTGTACTACTAACGTGAAACCAGGATTCAATCTCAGAATTTGTCTTCAAGCCAATAGTCCAGGGTTGTGAAGTACGATGTTACTCATCCAAGAACATTTTGATAGTTACATCATAATATGTAATTTATAATACTTTTGAGTAAAATTTTAGAAATATATTCAGTGCACCTTCCCATCAGTGGAATATGTCTAAGCACAAGTACTCACCTAGAAAAAGGCTGATACTCTCTTGATACAATTTTTTTCTGGCAGTTCATATACATTGTATCATACAGTCCAGTAGGATTATTTGGTTTGAAGTCTAATTCTTTTAATTATATATGTAAGAAATAAAAATGTCTACAGCAAACGTAAGTTTATTAATAGAAAAAACACACATTAGTATTATGAAGAGACTTTTATCTATTGCTTCTGCTGTCAAATTTTTATTGTGCTGTTGCTTGCCAAAATATTAACTCCTCACAAAGCTAGGGGATAATAACCATGAAGGAAATACAGTGTCAAACAAATTTTTGTTCTTTGTATTCACTGCTTCCAACTTGTCCCAGGAAAACAATGAGTGATGGAACAAAGGTTTTTCAAAATTATTAGGCATTAAATAAATCTCTACTTTCTAACCTTCAGCTGAAATATCTGATTGTCTGGTTTATATACTTAGCCAGCCCAAGCATAGAGCTTTTTCTGTGCAAAGTAACATTGCTGACCTATAACACTCATGTAGTCTTTTTTTCTTTTTCAGGTCTTTATATTTTTGTCATTGATTTATACAGTCAGTGATATGTTGCCTATTTGCAAAATTCTATGTTTACATTTTTTTTTAATTTTTATGCCAGATTACAAGATGATGATATGTTAAAATCTCATTGTTTACGTCTCCCTAATTGGGATTCTCTGTTTCGATGAGCCTATTTTTATAGGTTTTCTAATTCCATTCCCAGAATGGGGGCATACTGACTTCTGGGAAAATCCCAAGTCCACTAATGTCTCAGAGGATGGTTACCCATGGCTCTTTCTCTCAATTGGGATATACTGGGAGGGAGTGTCTCTTTGAAGAAGATAAGCCCCAGAGTAACAAACATCTAAGACATAAAGTATTTTATAGATAACAGTTTGAGTTAGTACAACTCCCATAATATAACTGTCACTTTCATAAACCGGTTAGTATCCATTAGCAACAGGGCAGAAGCATGCTGTGCCAGCTGTAACTCTTGGTTTGTCTTTGACTCTTCTAGAACAAATTTAGAGTTTAACTGAGAGATAAGAAAACATGACTAAAAAAAATCATTACCATATTTACCATTACTTTGTCACTTTACAAATCAATAAATACTGTAAGGCAGATCTAAAATGAATCATAGAGGTTGCAAGAGAGATTGGGGAAAAAATAGAGGGCCAAGAATATTTGAGCTTTCCTCAGTTCAGGCTGTAGTTTCCTGAAAACCACATAAAGCAAGAAACTGGACCATAGAAAAGAGGTGATTGGAAGATATGGTGTCAAATTTTGTAAATATATATTTATGAACACATTTGTCATAGAAGAATAAAAATAGATCCTTATTCTTAATTATTATGTTACTCAAACATATATTCTTCTTTATCTTATGTTCTGTGTGCAATGAAAGCATTTTCTCCATCTTTTCTTCAACTGGATCTCTAATATGCGTTGTTATAATGGGAGACAAAGGTAAAATGCATCAGGGCAGTAAGAATTTTATTAGCATTCTTTGTTATGTTTCTCAAACTAGATTCACCCAGATAAAAACTTGCTCTAGGACTAAGAACCCTTGAGCAGCTTCAGTGTGACATAATATTTCAACCCTTGTTTCTAGTGTTATAGTTAGAGGTCCTTCCTTTCCTTTTTCACTTTGGATAAGTGCTGGACAGACAACATGTTGGCTGGGCACAGTAACTAGTAGCTATTACAGCTAGGGAAGTAAGTGGGAGACAAGACACATAAGTAGAACAATTGTGGTAAATGCACGAATAAGGAAAAAAAGAGGCTTTGGCAAGGGTATGTTCAAGTGATTTTGGCAGGAAAAAAATCTTGGCATGTTTTCAGATTTTTGGTGCAAATTGACTGTGCTGGCACAAATCACATAATAGCATTTTTTCCCACATAAAATGAATTTGAACAAAAATGATCAATCACATAGAGCTGTGGAACCTGTGTGTATGTAATGCATAGATGATAATGAAACAAGACAATGAAATAACTCGATAACATTAAAATGAATGTTTAAAATAATTGTGATAGAATTAATTGTAAAATAAGAGTGATATAAAATAGTTAATACCAGCTATAAAGGCTCAAACATTGTTGAATGTCCCAAAATAAATAGTTTTTCAATACTTTAAAGTGAAAAAAAGTCTGTGGGATGCATCTAAAAGAAAACCGGGAAAACTAGGTATCTCAGTCCAGAGGGAGAATTGAATGAATGTTTTATGAATTTTTAACTGGTCAGTTTAAGTTTACGTTTCATGTAAGGTTAGAGTTTTTTAAATAATTTGTTAAGCCAAATTTAGCATACTCATTGAATATAGTAAATTATCACAGGAATAGAATAACAGAAGTTTTTATAATGCAAGTTTTTAGGATTTATAATAGAAACAGTTGTTCTGGTCAAAAAAGAAAGAAAAGAATGAGAGAAGGGCAATAAAAAATAACCAAGAGATGTGCTCATGTAATATTGTTTGAAATTGGAAGTGATATCACTATTTTACACACAGTAGATTTCTGTACCAATACAACATTTTACCTTTTACAAAAAGATGAATTTATATTAATGTGGCCAAATATGAATTATTACAATACTATGCTATTTAATGTATTTTTCAGATTTTGGTGGATAGCAATATGTAGGTTCAAAAGAAAAAATAAATGGGGTTATTAATCTACATTTCATGATTTATTTGCAAAATCAGCAAAGAGTATTTGTAACAACTATTCCCTGGATTTTGGTTTCTGTTAACTCACATAAGGGAAAAAGATGATAGGCTTAACTCCCAGTGAATATATGAACTATCTGTGCAATTTTTTGGGAAAACAATGGGGAAATGTTTGCCATTACCTTTTTTTTTTGTTTTTTAAAACTTCCTCTCATATTTCATGCCACCACTACAATAAATTTCAACTTTCAAGAAATTCAACTTTACATTCATTAATTAACTACCAACAAAACCAATGAAAGGTAAAGTGGAAGGAGTAACAAACTTTATGCAATGATGCAAATACAACTATGAATGCCACCATGCAAATATGATCATTTTTGTGCTATCCTGCTTGCTATGGATGCCAATGATTTCTCAGATTCAACAGACAAATCAGTAATCAAGGTATATGTAAGTGTGTATACCCAGGGTTTAAATCTCAGATCCTTTTGAGTCAGTGGAGTTATTTTCCCCATCTTGAAATCATAGCACTTAGAATTAGAATCATATACTTAGAATTATATACTGCCCCATAGTGCTTTACAGCACTCTCTGGATGGTTTACAACATCAGCATATTTCCCCTAACAATCTGGGTCCTCATTTTACTGACCTCAGAAGGATGGAAGGCTGACTCAACCTCCTGTCAGCATTGAACTCCAGGCTGTAGGCAGACTTTCCTGCAATACTGCATCCTAACTACTGTGCCATCACAGTTCCTTATCAGTTCCATACTTTCCTAATCATTCTATTATTGGCTCGAAAATCAATTGTTTGTCATTTTGCTAGCTTCAGACAGGGTCTATGATAATTCGGCATGGCCAGCTTGCCATGGCCAGCTTACCACAGCCAACTTGCCATGGCCAACTTGCAATGGTTAACTGCTGCAGGACAACTCACCATGAACAATTTACCACAAGACAAGAGTTACACTAATATCAAAGAAATGGTGGAATAGAATCATCATCATCATAATAATATTATAATAACTTTATTGTCACTTTGAATGTATACCAATTGGGCAAAATCAAAATGAAATTTCGTTGCATACAGCTCTCAAAGGATCACCACCTCCGATATACACTCCTTGTTCATGGCCAGCTCAAGTTTCAGATCGTCCATTTTAGTCTCGGGAGCAAACGATGGCAAACAGGACAGATGGAAATGGAGCTGTATGTAGATTAGCCCTCAAATTAGCTTGTATTCCAGCATAACAACCTTGCCTCCTTTCCTTTTTCTGATCCTGACTCTTCCACCTTTTCCTTAAAGAAGGGATGCAAAACCAGGGACAAAATGAAATGTGAATGAAAAAAATTATTTTTTAAAAAAAATTAATTAAGGACTAATTGTATTGTTAAATTGCCCCATGGCAAGATGTCCCATAACAAGTTGGCCATAGTGAATTGTCCTGCGACAAGTTGGCTGTGGTAAGTTGCCTGTGACAAGTTGTTGTGGCAAGTTGGCCATGGTGAGTTGGCCATGGTGAGTTGGCCCATTCCGATTCAAGCCATTATGCTTTCCGATATATCTTACAAAGGAATTTGTTGTTTGTTTGCAAGTACTAACCAGACTCAATCCTTCTTTGTTTCCAAACCCAAAGAAAGTTGGCCATCTACTGCTGTCTATTGAGACTTCTTAAAACCTGTCATAAATAAAAGCCAAGAATCAATTATTTAATTTATAATATAATTTAGAGTTTAACATGTTTAAATGTTACAATTACACTATTAAAACAGTGGCAGCAAAAAAAGGAATGGTGGCCATACTGATTATATATTAAAGTTATACCTTATGGATTCAAAGGATTCAATTGAGACACTGGCCATCTAGTTCTGATGTCCAGAGCATGCTGCTATTGTATTGTATGTAAACCTGCATATATGGGACAGGAAATAAGTATATAGTTGATGAGCCAGTAAATAGTGTAGGTTCCAATTTCTATCTTGTCAGTAATGAATCTTGTAGGAATCTAATTCAGGCATATCTGTTGAGGAAATAATTTGTTCTTATCTATCCCTTCTTCCAAAGAGCTCAGGATAGTCAATGTGTGAGATAAAATTAAAAATACATTGTCAGCATGGTTAGGAATGCTCTTTTCCTAACTGCTCTCAGCCATTTAACAACTGAATGCCTGTTGTGTCACATGTGTAAATCTAATTTTCTAAAGAATATTTTATTAAAGGGATATTTAAAAAGACACCCAAAACTTTAATTGCATACATATAAGTTAGGGAATATGGTGAACTAGGAATCATAGTTCTGCAACAACTGAAGAGCTGTAGTTTTCCACATTAGCACATATTAATGTTGACATTTGTGGTTATTCAGTGATCATTTACCTTATAAAAGACATTTTTATAAGAATTCACAGGAGGATCACAGAAAAATAAGAATAAAGTTATTTTAAAAAACACCTTTATAACCAAAACACGATATTAAAATAGAAAATGAGTAGAAAAAATATAATAGAAATAAAAATACACATGAATATAAATAGATATAGATGTTTATAGTATATAGGTATAGATGCTATAGATATTCAGTAGGTATAAAATTAGAGTAGCAAGTTCAAAATGACATATCAAATCCTTTCTTAAAACTGGAAGGTCCTCAATACTTTTTTCAAGCTCATCAATAAAGAACTGCATTGACCGACCTTGATAAAGAATTCTAAAGCCATCCAAAATTATCTCTACCAAAGCTTATTAGGAGGTATTTTTGATATTCTACTGTACTTCAAAATTACTAAAAGTTATCCTTATCTTCAATACTAAGAAATTTAATTTTCAGTGAAGGTGGTAGTGCAAAGTCAAATGATCTGGCACATATCCCTATTGATAATCAATCTGTTGAATTCTGAATATTTTTGAACTTTGAATATTCTTCATAGCTTAAATAAAGCATTTATGCTAATCAAAACTTGTGATATTATATTCTCCAAGCCAAATCATTATTTTTATGGAATGGTTATGGTTGGTATTTGTCTGGTGACAATTGAAAAATGCATGTATTTTCAGGGCCAAAGACAGATTTAGTATGTCATCCCATCCCAAACTATGGGCTTGTATTTAGAAGCATTTACTGTCTGACACAGTTTGAATTCTACTTTGTTTCCCAGTTTACTAAAAATGTCTTGTATATGCCATGTCTGGCTTTATTTCAATTCATTTTTATTAGATTTATATCCTTCCTTTCATTTAAAGCAGGATGAGGGATAGATAGATAGATAGATAGATAGATAGATAGATAGATAGATAGATAGATAGATAGATAGATAGATAGATAGATAGATAGATAGATAGATAGATTTTTGTGTACATTTCCACAGAACCACTGCCTATTAGACTGGTTGATAACATTAGCAACACCATTTACTCACACACCAGAGTTCAGGGAATGTCTTAATTGACACCCTTCATTTCATAACAAATGTTTTTGAACAGTCAATTGGCAGTTGCAAACATACTTTGTCATGCTTTAATACTTTGTCATTCTTGGTATGATACCAAAAATGAACATTGCAACTGATTATGAATAGAAAAGTCAATAGTGAACTCTATATTTAATAGTGTCCACACACACATGTACATCAACTAAATTCCTAGAGGGAGAATTAATTTAAATTAAAATACAAAATACTGTAACCCAAACATCAATGCCATAATAAAAATTCTAAATCATTTCTATATAGTTGAGAATAATGGTCAACTTTCTGCAATGAAAATTTGGAGTTTACTGTATGAGAAGTATATAAACAATTTCCAGAATAATTTTGATAATTCTCTGAGATGAATAAACAGCTCTCAAAATGCAAGTATTTGATATCTTTCTGATCAATTAACTGGTTTTCAGCAGAATAACTGGAATTAGATGTTAAAGAAATGAAAGAATTTGGGATAAAACATAACTATTGCAATTCTGGAAAAAAAATTATTGGAATGACATACTGAAGATTTAGAAGTCAAATGAGCGCTATAAGTGTCACTGTCCAAAGCAAAGTTGATAAAGGTGCAAATGCTGTCAGAATGTGTAGCTGTGGATAAATTTTAAATATTGTGTGGTTGAATGGCTTTGAAGCTTGACATACCGTATCTGTAAAGATTGCCTGAATAATGCAACTATGAGTATAGATCTCAAAATTAATGTTTGAAAGAAGATAATACTTTTGTATTTGAAAAAGAAATTGAATGAACATATTATATAAATAGGGGAAAAAACCCTCGTACAAGAATTTTGTGTATCTTGCTAAGTGGTAACTCGATATGCAAATAATAGTTTAAAGGTAGTAAACATAATTTGTTCTATTTTTTTGTGAGGAATGAATGCTTGTTTAGAAAAGCTAAAATGGCTCTGTAGAAGAGTAGTCCAGTTGCAATAACAAATGAGTTACCAAAACAGAAAGCCATTGCCTATAAGTTGAACAAATGTGTCTCTGCAAACTGTATTAAGAATACTTCCTTCTGCAGTTCTAACTGGCAAGACAGATTCAGGAGATAACTGATCCCACATATAGTGGACTTCTAATTCATGTAGGACTTTAAAATCAATACCATAAATTGAGTCTAAAAAACTATTGATACTCAGTGTAGATCTTTTAGAATACAATTATTATGAGATCATAATACTATGCACCTAGTGGCACCATAAGAACAATATTTTTCAACAATTGAATATAAATTATTGCCAGGTTATTTAGGTAAGGTTGTAGCAGGAACACTAAAAAAATAGTGAACTCAATCTAGTCCAGCGATAGTGCGTAATCAAACAGTATTCCCAAATTATGAATGTTTTCGTTCAGAAGGAATGCACTCAGTAGTGGGATTCAAATATGTGAACAACCAGTTCTCTGTGTGGATGCTGCTTCTGGGCCTGGGCAACAAAAAATTAACTACCAGTTCTACCGAATTGGTGCGAACTGGCTGAATCCCACTACCGAATGCACTCCCACTCTATAATAAGTTGAATCTGATTTTATACTCTTCAGCAACATCTCGCATCATATCAGGATTTTATTTTAGCTTGTTAATTGACATATACCATGAAACCCAATAATATTCAATATATTAATTGTCCATAAGGGCAATTTTCATGCAGAAGGGATTGTGCATGGACAATTGTCTCTATAGGAACTAAACAATTTTCTGGAGAAAAATGCAATATCTAGAGTTTGGTCTATGTTTGCAAGGCCTCTTATTGGAATGTGGTTGTATATACACTACTATTCAACAGATATTGCCTGGTTTCTAGATACAAAATAAACAAATGATTCAGTTTCTTTGACTTCCTTTTAGCTCCATCAAGTGATCAGTGTTTCAACCTGACAGATTTTGTTTAAAGGGAAGATGTCAATTCTTTAAGTTAAAAATGTAGTTGTCAGTATTATTTATTTATTTATTTATGAGACTTATATACCGCTTTAAGTGCAAGCACTCTCTAAGCGGTGTACACCAGTAAGCAATGTATATATATATTTACATTGCCCCCAACAATCTGGGTCCTCATTTACCTACCTCGGAAGGATGGAAGGCTGAGTCAACCTTGAGCCGGTGAGATTTGAACCGCTGACCTGCTGAACACAGTCAGCTAAAGTGGCCTGCAGTACTGCACTCTAACTGCTGCGCCACCTCGGCTCATTGGATTTAGAATAATATTATTAATTCAGATAATTATCAATAACTTCTATTTTGTACACTTCATTTTGCGTTTACTTCTCCAATGTGAACAGCTATTGCTTGGAAGTCTTGAAAATCCCTTTATTGAAAAATAAAAGTTTTTTTTAAACAGGATTATGATAATTAATACTTAGTTTCATGGAATTTATGGGAAACTGTTCTAAACTCTGCATAAAAATATTGTATCCAGCCATCTCAATATCTGCCAATTAATTTGTTTATCTTTCTATCTGCCTACCTATCAGTTGAAATTTAAAACAGGGCAATAACTTTGAGCCTACTGACACTAATGCAGCATTAGATTAAAAGAATGTTACTTTATATAGGCATAAAAGTAATTTAGAGGCACTTAGAGAAAGCTATATACTTAACATGATTCTTGGCTAGTAAGACAGGTTGATCCCACTCATTTTGGGATTGCTAATTTGCAGTTAATTAGGAAGATTGATTCTGTTCTGTGATGCATAGTTTCAGCTCCAAATGCATTTTTCTGGTTTCTGTGACACAAGGCTAGTTATCACCATCATGATACAAATATCACTGAACAACACAGATCCTCATAAAACAGCAGCAGATTCTGGCTTTGGAGAATAAATCTGGTAAACATTAATATTTATCTTTCATTCCCTACGGTTAGAAGGTATCATTTGTATTTAAAGTAACTCTTCATTTACATTCCTCATGAATACATTGCAACAAGAGTTTTGTTTAAGAAAAAAAATAAGGAAAAACTTGTCAAACTTGTTAAAAGTTGTTGCTCTACAGTGATAATAAGAAGCAGCCCTGGTCCCAAGCTCCATGCAATGGACAGGCCACATTGGTCCAAAAGCCCCCCAAAAAGCCTGAGTACTCAAATTATCCTCTATACATCCTGCCTCTCCTACTCCTTTTTGTTACATGAAAGACTAGCTGGCCAGCTCAAAATAAAACAATCTATAGCTCATCAAATTATAGAGCCTCCTCTAATATCTCCCCATACAATGCAAAGCCTTTAGAAAGCAGAATTTGTGACTATGGCTTTTAGACTTTTACTTAAGCAAGAATCCTTAGAGTTGCTGCTATACATACATCTGTATGAATTAAGCCAACTTCTTTCAGACATTCATAGATACATCTGGACTTCTAGAGGTCTTTTATGTCTTATGTGTAATACAAAGCAAGCTTCTTTATTTGAAATGTCCTCTTTAAAACAGCACAATAGAATTACAGTGTGCTGGAGACAGAATCTATAAAGTCTCCATTTGTTGCAACTTGGTTAGAGAAAATTACTTGCAGCAAGTGCAAGAAGTCAGCATCAAACATTATTGTGAGTAAATGTAACACATTCAGTATCAGGTTAATCTTCCTATTACCGAGGTATACATACATCACACACACACACACACACACACACACACACACACACACAATGTACTATTTTTTTTCTTTTTCCATTCATAGTCCAAATGGGTTGTAAATAGGAAACACTCTCTAGATGCACAATGTTTTATTATGGAAGACCTCCAAAGTGTGTGTATAGAGATAAGGATGTATGATATATTGCATTAATTACATGTGCTTTCATTTTGAACATATTTCACTAAAACTAATTATAAAATACAGAGTTTATTTTAATTTTATGTAGAATTTTGTTTTTATCCTTATGTAGATTCCTCTTTGTTTGGTAATACCTGTAGCAAGTTTTTGTTGAAACCACATCTGCCTTTATTGTTATAACTTCAAACTGGGATGATCCGTGCTTTTGGTTACTGCCCAGAAAATTTTCTCCTGACTTGTAAATATGTTTCAAAATTCCCACTAGCCAATTAATTTCCATTAGGATTACATATTTTTTTTAAAATCCTTCTGACCTCAATATGCTTTTATATCATTCACAATCATATTATGGGTGCTACTTAATTTGAAAGTCTCTATGGGACTTCTATCAGCCTGCTGAATTCAAATCTCATGCTTCAAGGAATCCCTAGGTCAAACTTACTTCGGAATGAATGTGACCTGGGGAAGCCCTGAAGCGTAAGAGATATGAAGGGAGGATCAGTTTAAGGTTGGGAGGAGGAAAAAAAATCATGTTCAGACGAGGTGTTACTGTTCCCAGACTAGTTTTTCCACCTTAGAGATATCAATTACCCAAACAATACTTTTCCAGATATTTAGCCTTTCACAGTATCTGTCTGTGTCTAAGGAAAATTACTACTTCAATCTGAAATGCTTTTAAGTTGCAACTGTAAATATTAATCATGAAGAGCAATAAAAAAATATTAAAAGGGAGAGTGGATAGCAAAGTTGTGCCCAGTGGTAGGTGAAGCATAACATTGTTAGCCATTGCTTAAAATGGAAATGTATACATCTATAGTAATTGATTGATATTCACTGTGTTTTTTATTTATACCATTCTATGAATGTTAAAACATCTGGCTGTAATAATTGAGAATAGCCTATTGTTAAAGAGCAAATTCATCCCTGCTGGACTGCAACAAATCTTTATCAGGTTTGAGCATAATTAATTGAAAAAAGATACTGTTCAGACATATAGTTTTATTGGATGAGATTTGTGACTTTCGATATATTAATGTTGTTTTGACATATATTGAGAAATCAAGGTAGGATAAAAAACCTGTGCTATTTTATGCATGCATACTATTTATATTTGTGTAGCAGAAGCACATGTAAATCTTTAAAATGACAGCTAAAACTACTGGGTAATACATAGTCAATTCTTGAAAAGAAAGAAGCTTTATGTCTATAATATGATTGATCCCTTTCTACTAGTTATATAATATACTATGTAAAAATACATCTGTCTTAACGTAGCATTGCTGAGATTTTGAATCTAGAAACAACCTTGCAGTAGAGGCAGAGTGACATTTTGAAAATAAAAAGGGGGGGGGAAATGAAACATACTTTCATTTGAAAGTAAAAAAAAATGCCAATCAGAAAGAACATAAGCAAATATATCTTTTATTTGAAGATAAAAAGGAGCAGAAACTAGATAGAGAAAGAAAAAATCTGTGGCAAAAAAAAAAACAGATGATGCAGTTTTTACGAATAAGCAGCTTAATGTATCTTGGCACCCACAGTAAGCCTTGTAGGAGCTCAAAGTGCCTTAGGCAATCTGTGAGCAGAATAGCAATTTTATTACTTTGTCATTAAACCAATTTCACAGCAGTATTGTTTGTTAATGAGCAGCGGCAAACGAGCGAAGATGTCACACACTGGAATAGCAGTGAGATTTGTGACCCAAGCTCAGAGCACTAGGAAGGAAAGACCATGGCTATAAAAAAGGAAATACTTTGGGATGAAATGCAAAGTCTATACAGGAGAGCTGGTGTTTATGAGCTACCATTTTGCTAAGAGCTGTGAGAGAAATAAAGGTCTGGAAATATGCAGTTAAAACAGGGCCTATAAAATTAAAACCAAATTAAAGCATAGCAGAGGATTACTGCAGAGGTTGTACTCTACAACATACATCTTAAATGATGAAGTAAAATTTAAATCAGTTTTGTTTCAGTTCCACAGGTATTTATGAAATTAAATAACACAATAACCAATCCCCAAACAAAAGCAGCTGGTTCTCATAATTCTGCAAGTTCTTATTCATAAAATGTGAATCTCTTTCAAACATTCTGCTTCCCAGTCTATAATTAGAAATGCACCTTTGGTCTACAGACAGAATTTATATTTAAACATATGCTTGCATGTGAATACTGCTATATGAATACATAGCAGCAACCAGGCCCTTTTTCTAAACAGTGAATGAAAATCATACAGCACAGATAGATTGTGTGAAACCGAGTGCTGAGTCATTTGATGGGTTGTGGATTTATTTATTGTTTTGAGCCATCATGTTGGTCTTACAAAGACACTGGAAAACAGCCTTGAGGGATACATTATTGAATCCCTGCAAGGCATCCCGAGGTGAGTTTGCTGCCAGAGCTATCTTTCCATTTTTATACATAGGGAAAACCAGTGCAAGTAGTGAAATAAATGGATCATCATATCTGACTTGGTAAGGAAGAAGGTGTAAGAGGCTAGGAAGGGGATTTGCCCACCATTTTGTTTCCTTGCTATATTGAGAAAGAAATGTTTTTGCTGTTTGAGCTTGCTTCTGAACAAATTCATTTCTTTCCTTTAATAAAACTCCACCCAATAGGTTGTAATTAAGTTTACCTTAATTATTATTCTGTGAAAATATAGCTATGTATCAAATACTGCACTTCACTGTCTATAGCCATTTTTGTTCCCCTACATTCCCCACCTTTATATTTCTAAGTATATCCCAACTAGTAATATATTGTATAGCAAACTCGCTATAGGATATGATTTGAGTATATTGCAAGGAATGCATAAGGCATGTTGGGAAGGGATTGGGAGATAAAGGTATTAGAAGAGTCAGAGAATGTAGAGAAACCGAACAATGCAAGTCCCTGTACTTCATAAGAACATTGATATTTCCTACTAGCAATTAACATTCTGGGACACATGCTTTTATACTTTGATAACTCATAACACGTTTTCAGCTATTTAAACTTAACTCAGCAAAGAGGATATGGCAGGAAGTGCTTACTGCTGAGCAGTAGGCAGTGCTCAAAGCCTGGAAGCTTGTTTTAAGACTGTTTTCTGCCTGACAGGCCAAGACCCCTAGACAAATCACTGGCTGGGTCTATGATAGTTGGCAGCCATTCAGAGCTGGTCCTTTGCCAGCAGTATTACTAGATAGCCAGACAGATCAATTCACTTTTACATTCCTGCCATTATTTATAGCACACTGTATATCTGCTCTTGCTTATGAACTAATGATTAGCAAATCCAGTGCTCATAAAACATAAGGATTTTATTTTGGAAAGGACTTTCTGTTGCTGATATTGCAGATAGTTTTACAGGTTGGGGAGCCACAAGAAGGATTGAAAAGGCATGACTTGTGAAGTATTTCTTCCTTTGAAAAGGATGTGCATGTCCCTATTTTCCTGTAATCAAGTAAGGTACAAAGGAAGTTGAATGGTATGTTTGAAAAGTATGAGTTTCTGCATCTGCTTTTTCACATTTTCAGCATTTCAACAAAAAATAGAAAAATGTTTATGAAACATTATCTTTTATGTAGTTTCTATAATACTAATCATCATATTGACTAAAGTTTTTTTGTTTCCTTTCAACTACAAGGCTTCTGGATTTGGGATTTAAAAATACCCATCTTTGTATTTTAGAATAAAAGAATAGTCTGTTTAACATGAATTAGGAGTAATTTGGTTGCCAGATATACAAATATATTAAAGAAAAACATTAAAAACAACTGATCTGTTATAGAACAGTAAAACCAATAGGAAAAAACAGGTGTTACTTATTACTAGCCACAATTAACTGGGATGACATTGTGCATAACATTTTGTACCTTCATGCATAAAATTACACTAAAATTTGAGAAAGTTTATAACTTTTATCAGACTTCAATAATTGACAAATAACAATCAAGACCATTTAGCTGTTTAATATTCTCATACTCAATATATCCGCTGTCTTTCCTTTACACCAGGGGTGTCAAACTCAATTTCATTGAGGGCCGCATCAGCATTGTGGTTGTCCTCAGGGGGCTGGGTAGGTGTAGCCATGGTGGGCATGGCCTACTGCATGGGCATGGCTGGAGTGGGTATGGCCTTCTGGGTGGGCATGGCCAGCTCTACATTGTTTGTGTCAAGAGTGCCTGTGGGGGCTTGGGCAGGAATGGAACAGATCTGAGGGTCTCTGGCAGAAGGGAGTGGGACCGGGGCAAGTGCCAGCATGGAAGAGCCTGCTGAAACCCCTCCCCTGGATCCCATCAAGCCAGATATGTGAAATAGGCGAGGGCCATTTGCTGGCCACTTTCAGGCGATTGTGCATTTCTTCATTTCTCACAAAGGGTGACACCTTCCTTTGCACCCAGGGGGCGGGGCTGATGTGGCAGGGACTGGTTCCTCGCTGTTTCCAGACGGCCTTGTGGAGCTAAGACTGAATGCATTTCAGCATAGATGGCCACCACAAAATTGTACATTGGCTCCCGGCTGGCCTGGGCTGGGGCCAAGGCAGTGGGGGCCATTCCCTCACTTTTTCCAGGATGACTTCGTGGGCCACATGAAACCACATTGTGGGCCACATCTGGCCCCTGGACATGTCTGGACATGTCTGCTCTATGTGGTGCACAGTAAGCAAAAATCTGAAAAGAAACAACACAAAGAACGTAACATAAACTGGTCTTTAAATTAATAAACAGAAGTCAACCAACTACAGGCTGAAGCTCTTTTAAAATAAAATGGTTTTTAGGGTTTCACTATACAAAAAGAGAGTTGGTGCCAGCAATTTTTCTTGGGACAGTGAATATGTGGGCTATTACAGAAAAATTCTGTTGTCTTGTCCTAGCCTATGAATTGTAGAAGTTGGGGCAGGGTTATCAGCAAGCCTTTTCTTGATGGCCATGCTGAATGAGCAGAATCTATTTGATAAGGTGGTTGTTGATACAATATATCCCAGTGGTGGCGAACCTATGGCACGGGTACAAACCTATGGCACAGGTGGCACTCAATCCTAGGCCTTCAGCTGGGTTTTATAAAACCTTTTTGCTTTAGGCCTCCGCTGCCATGTGCAAAAAAAAAAAAGGTTCAATCAATCAGTCAATTTCAACTTCTCGTGGGAAAAAAAAAGATCTTGCAAAGTTGGAATTGATTGATTGAACTTTTTAGTCCCACCCAGTCTGCCATAGCCACGCCCACCTAATGGGCCACACACCCCCAATTGGCCACATCCAGCCAATGAGTCACACCCAGCCAATGGGCCACACCCACCCAGCATCCGACGATGCATAAGTGGGTTTTGGATTGCAGTTTGGGCACTCAGTCTCTAAAAGGCTCGCCATCACTGATATATCCCAACAACTATATAAAGCATTATAGATAATAAACAGCACTTTGCATGAAAACCTATTGTCAGACAGTATAACAATAAATCTAATTCTGTAACAGCTTAATCACTGTATTCTGAACAGTCATAGCTTCTGAATCATCTTTAAAGGCATCCCCACAGAGAGTAGTCCAGTCCTATGTGTTATGTCCTGGGCCTGCTGAGTCACTCAGCAGGTGCAGGAAGCTGCAGAGAGGCCCGGGCAGATCACGTAGATGCCCGGGACCAGACAGGCTGGTCTCCAGCCTATTGCGCATGTGCAAGGCGGGAAAATCCGTTGCATTGATTGGTTGATGCTGTCCCTGCAAAAGGGTATAAAAGGAATCAACGCCATTTTGTATTGTTCTGCTGGAGATTGAATAAAGAAGGACTGTGTTACTCTTGCTTCGTCTCAATGCCTTCAAAACGAACAAAACAAAACACTATGATATTCAGAATATGAGTAACTAATACTTGAATATCCAATTGCAATACTGCTGTAACTATTACCCCACCTACAATCAGATGAAAATCCCCAAACCATAGCTTCCACCTGCCATTCTGGCAGGAACATACAGGGCTGATTGGGAGAAAATAGGAAGAAGGAGTATTATGTATGTTTACCACCTTCAGTTACTTCAGTGGTTCTCAACCTGTGGGTCGGGACCCCATTTGGGGTCGAACGACCATTTCATGGGGGTCGCCAAACAACGCAGTCCGCCATTTTTTTCCCCCTTTTCCTTAGCTGTGCTACTCCCTTTTATTCTATTGGCTTTTGAAAGCCAATAGAATAGACTCTCTTGAATAGAGTCTAATTCTATTGGCTTTCAAAAGCCAATAGGAATTGTCCAGGCTGTCTCTGCCCTGCTGAGCCTGCCAAAAGTCCCATTCTGCAAACGGTGCTGCACCAATTGTGTAGTCCTCGACTTACGACCGGTTGAGTAGTCCTCGACTTACGACCGGTTGGGGGTCACGGCATTAAAAAGGTTGAGAACCACTGAGTTATTTATAAAGTAATAAAAGGTTGGAATAAAAAAAATCTAATGAATAAACAATGAGTCCAAGAGATTCTAAATCATGGAACCCTTCCTGTGGCCCAAGAAGAAAAAAAAAAGTCATAATACAGTGTGCAGAATAAGAACTGTAATATGTAATATGTAGGAAGGACAGAAAGGAAACTACAAAATGCATCCATGTAAACCCAGCTAGCAAAAGACACAATGAAAACTCCTTAATCTCACAACACATGAAAATGCAATCATAGTTTTAAACTGGGAATCTGTGAGCATTCTAAATCAATCTAAATCCAAAACTATTGGGAATTCCTGGAACCTTGACATTGAAACAAATCGCTAGATTTATACAAATAAACCATATTTACACACTATTGAAAAGAGACAATAAAAAAGACCAGATGTATCCTCTCCAGCAATTTACATCAAAATAAATAGGAATTAAAAACAGACAAACAATCAAGTAGAAAATAGTATCCTAATCAAAGAACTATCGAGAAAATCCAACCCCACCAACACTGGCAAGGCAAGCTACTTTATTTTATCTAGCTGGATAATAAAAGGTCTTCAAGCAAACAACCAAACTCAGAAAGCATGAAGAACTCCATAGTATATCATTAATGTTGGTTTGTGCCATCAGTGATACTTCTTTTTTGTTAAATGTCCCCATTTTTAAAAACTGCAGCTTTAGAAATTAATAAAAATGTAAATAATGCTTCATTTTAAGTTTAAAACTTTTATATTTATATTTCAGTATTTCAAAACATAAAATTCTCCTTTAATAATACAAACATTTCAACACTTCAATATAGTTTCAGCATGTTAGTTGGAAAAGAGGCATAACAATATTTTTACTTGTTGCTGCTCTTTGCAAAAAGTGCTGGTTTTCCACTGAAGCAGAAAAAGATTATGTTAGCTGCTGTAAATGCAAATTCTAGACCAAGCAAAACTGGAATTAGAGCAGGCTGTGCAAACAGTGAAAAGGCCAGCATTGTTCAGCTTATTTTGTTGATAAAGATGTTAGCACAAAAGGGGCTGGAAGGATCTGTATAAATTTCTGGAAATCCTTCTATTTTAGAAGCTGTTGGTCTAAAATACTGTGCGGCTTAAAGTTCAGCCAAGCTAAACACTGTGGTAACAAACATTCTGTTTACATATTATCAGGAATAAACTACGATTAAAAAGATGAGCAAGAAAGAAATCTGTCATTCTTTTCAATCTTGGACTTTATCTTAACTTTAACCTGATGCTGTGGATATTTTTTGTTTAAAATATACAATGTAAAATATTAAAACATCAAATAAACATATGAATTAACATAGGGGTCCCCAACCTGTGGGCCATGGCTCACTACAGAGTTTGCAAGCGGGCCATGGAAACGGTTGGCAAGCATGTGCGCATGCACATCCTTGCTTGCACGAGCAGCGGGAAAGCATGCACACTCTCTGTTTAAGTGGCAGGTGCATGTGCATGCCACTAGCACAAATGGAGCTGCATTTGCACATTTCCTGGTTGCTCACATGGAACCATCCCTCTCTTCCCCCCCACAGGCAGAAAGCTGGAAGCCTTGGGGAACTCTGAACTAAGAGGTCTTAAATTCTTGCCAGCAGTTGTGCCTACACTTCAAGTTGCAAAGCTATACCTTTAACACCCTAATCAACAATAGCCATGCAATTCTCATTACATTTTGGGAGAGTTCTCCATATAAAAAGATGATGATTAGATTATATGATTGAAAGAAAAAAAACTTGTGCGTATTGACAGAACTGTTAATCTTTATTTCAGATTAATGTAATTTATGAACATGCCAGAACAAAGAAGAAACAGAATTAAGGAAAAGTGTGAGGAAAGTAAGGAAGTAAAAGAGGAGAGGGATTATGACATGGAAAAGAATTAGAACTATATTATTCACAATATAGTAATGGAAATTTTCTACAGGCAAAATAACCTAAACTATAAAATGTGGCATGAAGTCACAAAAAACTATAAAATGTGGCATGAAGTCACAAAAATAATTATATTTAACTAAGACAAAATAGTTAAAATGAGTAGAAATTTCATATGCCCAATAGTATATAGAATTTTAGCTTTCAGTAATTTTAAAACAATTTTAAGATCTTCCTAAATTCTTCATCCTCATAAGGCTTCTGCCACTGAGAATTTGTAGATAACTTGGAATGCACCACATGCAAATTGCTTCACCAGCTCTTTTAATGGGTTTGCAAAAGCTGCTTGGAGAGCAAGCTGTTGGGTAACTAAGTCCCTAGAGACTGTATAAATCTGGCCTTCGGTAGCTAGCCCCAAGGCAGATAGGAAGTCTCTGCCAAAATCTAAACCAGTCTCCTGATTCTGTCTCCTGATTCCCTGTCTAGTGTATTGAACACTATGCAGTACTTCCATTCTTACAGTTACCTTGTCTGAAGTCAGTGCAGCAAGTAGTAATGTTTAGTGTCATCCATATACAAAAAGAATAATACTTTGCATTTGCCAAATGTGGTTAAAACGTTACCTAATTAAATATTGTAACCAAAGTCTGGAATTTCATAACTGTAAAAACTGTGTGTTGGGAGCACATGCTGATATACACTTTTCATATACAATACAGATAAAATGCATAGAATATATCAAAATATGTTAAGTATAAAAACATAAAAATAGCATAAAAGGCATTATGTTTCAATTTTTTGTTATAAATAAAGTGTTGTATTGTTTCACTTTCCAGTTTTCCTAAAAAGTCATGCAGAGTATAATACTTAGACTGAATTATTGAAAACTGGCATCATCCAGGTTTGGATAGTATCTATCATGCTAGCTTAATGTCTTTCTGTGAGTATAATATATCCAGATGAAATAATTTATTTGGAATTTGCTTCATTATAATTGATTGCAGTTGCCTTTGGATTATAGATAGTCCCAGTTTATGGCCATTCATTCAATAACCATTTGAAGTTACAGTACATTGAATGGACTTACCACAGTCCCCAAAAATATGGCTGTTGCCGTGCCCCCATTGTCTTGTGATCAAAATTTGGGTACTTGGCAGCCTGCCTACACTTATGACTCCAGGCACTTTTCAACTCCCTCCATTCACTTATTTACCTCCCTTCTATGGTTTTTTGGGTCCTGCACTCTTCAAAACCTGATGTCCTAGCTAACCTTTGCCATCATCTTGTTCCCTCTACTGATGAAACATGTTCAGTCTGCCCCTTTGCGAGGCAGTTGGTTGTATGAAACTTTCTTCCCCAAGTCCCCAATGCTGTGGTTTCCTCATAAGACCTAAAGAAGATGGCCTCAGGTGACCAGCAGCTACTTAGTGAAGAGCCAGGGCAGGCACATCTTGTTTTCAGTGGGAGCAGCAGGAAGAAGAAGATGATGATGAAGTTCAATTGGAGTGGCAGAGAGCAGAGAGGTGGGGGCCTCAAAATGCAGCAAAGTGAGGATGACTGCATCTGAGACTACCAGTAGTTATGGATTTACACCATGCTGTTGAGTTGGGCTGGGATGGTCTTATGAATTGTCTTTCATGATTTATTTATAAAATAAATTTATAGGCTACCCAACTCATAGCAGTTCTTTAAAAGTTTACAGGATAGATTTTAGAGCATGAGGTGTGTCTTCAAGTTTCCACTGAAGTTCATACAGTTATCATTTTTTGAACTTTTTCTAATGCTCAGTACTAGGATATGTACAGAGATGGACTGTAAACATAATTCTGGTGTAGATTTGATTTGATATATGGAAGATTCTTAATTAGATCAGCTAGCTATGCCTGTCTATACTTGTAGGTGGACTATTAGCTTTTAGACAGGTAGGAAGCAACAGGTGAAACTAGGGAAAATTACATTTAATACCCAGGCAATTAGCAAGGTGCCCCTCAGGCTGTAGGCTCTCTCCATTGTTTTTGTCTCCATATACCAATGACTGCATGTCTGCTAAAGTAGTGAAGTTTGCAGATGATACAAACAGTCATTGGTCTCATTTGAGATGGTGATGTGTCTGCATATAGGCAGGAGGTTGAACAACTAGCCCTGTGGTACAGCCGGAACAATCTGGAACTGAACATGCTTAAAACTGTACAGATGAGATAGATTTTAGGAGGAGACCTTCTATTCTACCATCTCTTACTACATTCAACAGTACAGTATCAGCAGTAGAATCCTTCAAGGTTTTGGGTTCTATAATTACTCAGGATTTTAAATGGACATTTAACATTAGAACCATCATTTAATCATTTTATTGGAGGACTAGAAGATCTCCTTCCAGCTTTATTCTGATTGTATTGTAAAAAGCACAACAAAGAATGTTCTTCCTGCATCAACTGAGGAAATTCAGATTGCCCCAGGAACTGTTGATACAGTTTTACAGAAGAATTAATGAGTCTGTCATCTGTACTTCTATAACTGTCTATAACTGATTTGGTACAGCAACCAAACAGACAAGTACAGAATCCAACAAGATAGTTAGGATTGCAGAAAGAACAATTGCAATCAACCTGTCTTCCATAGAAGATCTGTATATTGCACAGGTCAGAAGAAGGGCTGAGAAAATATCTACAAAGACCTTACATCCTGGACATAAACTGTTTCAACTCTTTCTCTCAGAATGCTATTATAGGGCATTGAATGCCAAAACAGCTAGACACAGGGACAACTTCTTCCGTCACACCATCACTCTGCTGAACACTTTATTCTCCCAGTACTGTCTAATGTCTATGTACATTTATCCATGTTGCATGGCTGTGGCATTATTATTATGTTTCTTATTTTCTTTACTACCCCTTCTTATTGGTATTATTATGATTATTATTACTCTATTGCTTTGCATGTACACTGAAAGCTTCTGCATCTGAGACAAATTCCTTGTGCGTGTAATCACACTTGGCCAAATAAAGTCTTGTCTTCTCTTCTCTTCTTTTCTCTTGTTCTGCTGCATGTAAGAATTCTTACATTCTTGGGGGCAATGAAAGTATATTGAACAAAGTTACAATTTAAAACAGTTTCTAAATATGAAGTATATGATAAGTGCTGATGTCTTCACTTTCAAAAAGTTAAGATTTTCTCATTTCTATAACATTGTGTAATTTTAGTTTGTCTACTACATCGTTATCTGACAGATTTACTCAGCATTATTATTTCCCCACTTTAAAAAAAAGCTATAGGTAGTTTAAAGCTTAAAGATACCATAGTGCTGAATGGTTATGGTAGTTATATTTGATCATCTAAATTCCAGCTATCCAGCACTGCAGCTGTCACATCACAATCTGGGTGCTTGACAACCAGTTTGCATCTAAATGTTTGCAGCATCCCATATCGATATCAATATCAATACATATTACAAGTAACTCAAAGTGCCAAACATATGCAACACCCCTTTCTTCTCTTATTTTCCACACAACAATCCTGTGAGGTGAATTGGGCTGGGAGATAGAATGATTAGCCCAAAGTCACCCGGCTGTCTTTCATGCTATGAAGGGATTAGAACTCACAGACTCCCAGTTTCTAGCCTGATGCTTTAACCACTAAAGCAAATTAGCTTCTATGTCATGTGATCACAATTTGCAACCTTTCTTGCCAGCTTCCCATAAGTAAAGACAATGGGGAAGCCAGCAGGAATGTGGCAGCTTGCTCAAGTAAGTCTCCCCTGCTCAGACACTCTTGCGTCACACCTTGCTGGCCACTCAAACATCATTCCTAAGTTTTTCTGTGCTCACCCTGTGTTTCCCTAGCCATTCACACACCCTTCCCAAGACCTGCTGCCCTCACACCACACCTTCTACTCATGTACCTCATCCAGCCTCTCCCACTTGGCAGCAGCCACTTACCTGCCTGCCAGCCTGCTTGCAAATTACTTGTGACTTCTAACTTCTTTCCAGCTTCCCCACTAACTGTTTGTTGGAAGATAGCAGAAAGTTAGGAGTAGGTGCTTGCTTAACAACACAATTCCTACTTAGTGACAACAATAGAGACTTCAGGGATTGCCGTTACTAAATTATGCAGCAATGTCACATCACGCTTTATGCCACATCCCTTAGCGATTAAGATTCCTATTCCAATTGCCATTGTAACTTGAGGATAAAAATTTGTAGCATAGTTCTCTATACTTTTTCAGGAGCAAGCTTATCCCCAAGAAAATACACCATAGGATTTCAGCTATTGATTAATAGAAAGTATGTTGATTAGAAATGCAGGGCAAGTCACCTATTTCACTATGGTACATAAACAGACTGAATACTTGCTTCCCAGTTCTAATGTTCTCTAGAGGATCTCACTATATTTTGTAGATTTAATGTTCTTTTCTTCCATCTTACAAGAAGATCTGTTATTATAGTGTGTATATCTTCCTATAATTATTTCTTAATTAAAATGTAATGGGGTCAGAATGAAGAACAAAGCCTCTATAGTACTGCTTTTCCATACATAAGCATTTACTATTTTTAAATCATGTAATTCTGTATGCTCCTGTCTGTGTGATAGTACTTTTCTATAGCAATATTTTAAGTAAGAGTGAGATAGTGAAATACCTGTCATTGCCACTAACAATTATAATATTTATCTTTGATCCTTCTTGACATTATTGGCAATCATAAAATAAGCACTTACAAATAATCTTTAAAGGACAAACCTAAAAAATCTGGGGCTTATTTTTATTTTTGTTTCCTTCAATATAAGAATCTATGACTATCAGATATATTAGTCATATTTACTACATTACACTGTTTTGTTTTCTGGTAACAAACCTGGGAATTTATATATTCACTTAGTTATTTTTAATGGTTTATGTCTCTTGCTGAACAAATAAACAGTAGATGTTTTACATTGCGTATTTGTGAAATTCAGGTTTCTTTTTTAGAATTTTAAAGATGTTTTTCTTAATTATAATATGACAAAATATATGTGTGTAAGCATATAAATATCTTTAAATTTTTCAATAATAATTAAAATGGCTAAACTTTAAAATCACTGCTATGATTTTTAAAAATGCCATTTCATCCTAATGTTAAAGTATAATGGAAAAACGGTAAGTTAATTGCTTACTTAGGAACATAGCAAGGTACAGAATGCTAGATCAGAATACTTATTTAATCTTATTCAGTCTACTTTAATTTGAGTTTCTTCAGAATCTCAGCCCAAGATCTTGGACATCATTTGTTCCTTTTCCCTTTAACCTGGAACCTTTTTCATACAATCAAGGGGCTATCAGTCCTAATCTCCAAAAATGCAAGAAGCCATTATATGGCAGCAAAGATACATTGTACAAAATTATTAACTGCCTTCTAATGGTGGTTAGGATTTTTCCAACTTTGATCTAATAGCCTAATGCAAAGTACATTCTTTAAAACTGAGATTCTGTTCCTTCATTACTTTAAAATATTGTCATGAAAGAAGAGAACATTCAAATGCACTTTCAAGGTATGTACAAACACTTTAGATCAGACATGTCAAACACAAGGCCCGGGGGCCAGATGCGGCCCGTGAAGTGGTTTCATGTGGCCCACAAAGCCATCCTGGAAACAGTGAGAGAACAGCCCCCTCTACCTTGGCCCTGGCCCAGGTCAGCTTGGAGCCAATGTACAATTTTGTGGTGGCCATCTATGCTAAAACTCATTCAGTCTTAGCTCCATAACTCACCCACCCCTCGCTGTATGGCCTGAGAGGAACAGTGAGGCTCCTCCAGTGGACCATGCCTTGGCACTTGCCCTGGTCCCACCCCCTTCTGCAGAGACCCTCAGATCTATCCCACTCTTGCCCAGGCCCCCACAGGCACCCTTGACGCAAACGATGTAGAGCTGGCCACACCCACTCCATCTACGCCCACCTAGTAGGCCACACCCACCCTGGCCACACCCACCCAGCCTCCTGAGGGCAACACAATGCTGATCAGGCCCTCAATGAAATTGAGTTTGACACCTCCATGTAAAACATAAGGAAATTATTTTCTATAAAATGGTCATGTCACATTTTTCTTCTGTCACTTGCAAATGTTGTCAACTATTAATTAGCTAATAAGAAAACACAAAATATAACACATATTATGAATGAACTAAATAGTAAGTTTGGTGTAGTGCTGAAGTCATCGGGTTCTAGTCCTGCCTTAGATACAGAGTCAACTAGGCAACCTTGCCTAGAAAATTGCATGGACATCTCCAAGCAGCTTCTGAGAATCAGGTATGATTGAACAGAAGGAACCAAAAAAAAAAACCCCAAACCCTTAAATGGATCTCTTAAATTTGTAATAGTTTACTTTTTTTCCTTTTTGCAGATTACCTCCGCAAGGAAAGCAGAGGTTAAGAAAGTTACAACCTTAACCCATAATCAGATATAGTCCTGTATTTTATTACCATATTCTTTTATGAAAGGGATTTTACAACAAAATACTTACATTCTACAAATAAAATCACATGATAAATAGGTTAACTGTATTTTAATTAAACACTGTATATGATAGCTTGATCCTAATTTCCTGGTACAGTAATGTTATTGGCCGAGAAAAAAAGTAGAATAAAACAGTGATCTTTCTTGGACATTTTTTGCAATAAAAAAATCGTTTCCTGAACCATAACAAAGAAAAGTGTGCAGGTAGAATGCACAACTTAAAACTGAAGAAGACCGAGAGGGGGGGGAAGCAATCCCAAATACTGAGTAAACCCAGCTCTATACCCTAAGGGGTGTAATATGACATAACAGCACCAGTATTGACTTTTCATTTGCAGCTTCTTGACAGCTAAAGCTTTTGAGAGGAAGGGATTTCAAAGACAATAAGCAAACTTGGGCAAGAAAAATAAAGTTTGCATTCCTTTTTATTTAGATCTGACACATAAAATGCAAGACAGATAATAATCATTGCTGTTTAAATCTATGAGCAAGGTGATACAACCCCAGGTAGCTTTGATGCTCTCTGATTTTGAAATCAATAAGAATTTCAGTATGAAACAAATTCTGATGTGTTTGTTTGTTTTCTTTCTAAATACCAGTGCAGTGTAATATTTTTATATACTCTTTTCCATTCTTTTCTTTACTGTGTATAGCTTGCTAAGGTTCAAAGTATTTTAATTTCCATTATACTGAAGTAGTTGAGATATAAATTATATAGAAGAAAATCCTTCATGGGGGATTTTCTTCTATATAATTTCCTATTGTTGTTCAATGGTATTGTTTACAAATATCAATATTATGTATGATAATCATGCAACAAAGGAAGGCATATATCTAAACCAAGGAATAATTATAAGAAAAATTGGCATCTTGTTAATTAAATCAGTTTAATATTTATAGAAAACAGCCCCCTAAAATGTTCTGCAATCTGCACAAATTTTACACTCTATGTATTATGTTGACCAGGTTGAACATGTTTGAGTTGAATATTGCTTTCTTCTTAATAAGAGGCAGTTGTGATAAAATTACCTAATGAAATACACTTTTTTCTATAAGTTATCTAGTCAATTAATACGCTAATAAAGGCAATTGAACAAAAAGTAATGAGTGGGTCAGTCTTAAAAAGAATCATACTCCCTCCTGCTTAAAGAAAAAGAAAAGCTTCTGACAGAGCTTCTCCTCCTTTCACCCCATCATTTTAAGAATTGCTTTGCCAATTCTTCACAGCAAATAGTAATTTTAGGTGGGCCAACATAGAGCTCAGGTTGTGAGCACTCTATAGTAATAATAGAGTAGCTGCCCTCCCTGGAGTCAGTAAGTCCAACAATAGAGCCATTTTTTTCCCTCCTCTGAGTGAATCATTGCTGTTAGTCGGAATGACAGTATTGCTTATAGAAACCAAACCCTTCACCCATGCTGACCTTTTCTAGAGAATTTGGGGCCAAGTAATGTTTAAAACTGTTATAAGTAAACACCAGTTTTGCTTGAACGAAGAACAGAAAATTGTTGAAATACAGAGGTACATATATATATTATAAATTTCACAGCACAATATATATATAGATTACGGTACTTTTTAAAATCCTATCATGTTTTTCCAGGTATGTGGACATGTGTTTGTGCATTAATTCTCTTTCCCCATCCTATTCCACTACATGTTTAAGGCAAATTATTTAAAAAAGCCTCCCCCAACTTAATGCTCCAAGCAGAGTCAAACTTCAAGTTTCAAAATGCTCGACTGCTTGAGAATTAGTAGAGTTGAAGTTTGACACAACAGGGAGCATCAGGTTAGGAAAAGCTAATCCAAAACCTTTCTAAACAATTTATCCCCACGCATTTCTTATCAGATGTTAACACTATATTTTCTTCTACAGATCCAAATGCATTGCAGACAGTTCATCATTGTTATGCATGGAGATGTCTCTATCAGTTTTAACAATGTTATTCATTCATTGATGAGCTGAAATGTGTTCAGACTTTCTCTCCTACAATACTATATGAAAATTCCTCTATCGAGGTTGATCAAGCAATGGCATTAAACAAGCAAAACATTAGGCTTCATAGATTTGTGCTACAAATTACCATTTTGCATGTATATTGGCATTCCGAAAAAGATTAATCTGTCCTTAAAAAGATATTTCCAGGTATAGATGATGAATTGGGGAATTGAGCAGAGTGGCACTGCTATACTGCTACTTGAAGAAAAGTAACTGCACTGATAATAAATTTAAGTAAATAAAATACCAACAGCAACAACTAGGCAAAGAAAATGACAGAATAGATTTGAGAAAGGAAAGAGAACCACGCATGCATTAAAAATGGAAGCTTCTAATTGCAGATACTATTGGTACATATAGAGGGCACCTTGCTATAGTTTTTGGTTTTTTGAAAATGTTGTACAGTAAAGAAGCATTTAGTCTTTAAAAGCTATAGGTAAAGTTTTACAAATAAAATAATTCAGGGCCTTCAGCAGATATGTGGATTTATTTATATAATTTATAAAAAATGAGGTATCCAAGAAGCACCAGCCTACAATACTAGCAGATTTGTTTATTTTGTTTGTTTTATACTACTTCCTTTGCTGAAGCATATATTCACCTTCAATATTCAAACTGCAGTTGTAGTGGATATGCACTTATGGGTTATGATGGAAAATTCAGGAATTGAATAGCTATCTTGAGAAATATCAAGGACTTGCAACTAAGTGAGTGTTTATGTTACGAAAAAGTCACTTTGTAAAAAATGATCCATATAACAATTGTAATAACAATATAGACATGTTTAATTTAGTAGTAAAGATAATTTTTGGAGTCACTGCAGTAAAGTTATTATTTTTAAAAAAATCTGTGAACCTCTCCATACCTTTTTGCTTTTATACTGCTGATAATTAAGAATATTGTTCTTTAGTTTATGTGTCTATATAAATTCTATAAAGATTTTTAAATGACAATAATTTACTATTACGTTAAGTAATGCAAGACCATTTTGTTAAAGATAACTCAAAATTTAAATACTCAACAAATTTACATGGGCTTTAAAAGGTGCCTACCAATTCAGAGTTTGGGAATCAAAGTTGAAGTTGCTATGTGGAACTTCTGCTGCTGATATTATGTAGTTGCTTCTAGCAAGCATTTCCAATAAATGGTGCACTTACGAAAATTTTATCCTGGAAGAACCCTTTGAAAATATGTTCAGGTGTCAGGGAATCCTTGCATAAAAATTATTACATCTACAGCTCCCACTGCTCAGTACACAAAGTTTTTTTTTAAATGTTTTTTTTAAAAAAAAATTACAATCTATTGCAGTATTCCTAGCAACAATGATAGAACACAGGGGGTCCATAGAGCCCCAGTTCATAAAGACTGATCCACTGATTATATATTACATATGTGTGAGACTGCCTATCTTTAAAATTCAGCTAAAGCTGAAGCTAGAGATTTGAATATAAGGAAACCTTCTTCTCCTTGTTGTATATAGGTAATTTGATACTTAATGATAAGTAGTAGCCAGAATTGTTGCCTTATTCACATTTTATAGCTGTTTGAAATTCTCCTGCAATCAAATGTGTTACACAGTTTTCTCATTTGAAAAGTGACTTTGGGATATGGAATTTTTCTTTTTAAAAATTGACTCTTCTTCATTGTACATATAAAAAATGTCAGACACCTGTGCTCTGGGTCAGATCTGGCCATTCACACCTCCAAAAGCAAGCAATCAAATTTGAGAGTTTTTTTTTTAAAGGGGGGGGTTGGGAGGGATGATCTCTTCCCAGCGATCTCACGCTCCCTTTCCCATCTTTAGTGATTTGCAAAATGGACAGTTTCAGGACATTTTGGGGATTTATGGATCTTAAAAACAGGAGTGTGCTAATTTACCTTTAAAGGCTTTCCTGTTCCTAACCTCGATTCTCCCCAAACCACCTGATAATAGACTAAAACATTTAAACTGCATCTCTTTTAGTGACAACATCATGTCCGGTAGTCTTTGTAAGGTTAGGACAGTGAATTGCATCTATGATTCCCCCAGAGGTCTCCATCTATTATATAAAGAATTCTGTAGATTATAAAATTGTAGATTTTGGAGAGTTTTCTTTTCTCTTCCTGTTTATATTTTAATTTTTATATACTGGTTTTATTTTGTGTTGAATTTTGTAATTACAGTTTGACTACGGGTAGTCCTCAACTTATGACCACAATTGAGCCCAAAATGTATGTTGCTAAGTGAGACAGTTGTTAAGTGAGTTTTGCCCCATTTTATGAACTTTCTTGCCACAGTTGTTAAATGAATCACTGCTATTGTTAAGTTAGTAACATGGTTATTAAGTGAATCTGACTTCCCCATTGTCAGAAGGTCAAAAAAGATGATCACGTGACCCTGGGACACTGCAACTGTCATAAATATGAGTCAGTTGCCAAGCATCTAAATTTTGATCACATGACCATGGGAGGTGCAATGGTCGTAAGTGCGAAAAATGGTCATAAATCACTTTTCTCAATGCCATTGTAACTTTGAACGGTCACTAAACAAACTGTTGTAAGTCAAGGACTACCTGTATTTGGTAGTTACTAGATGTTAAGTGTTATTTATAATATTTGAATTCAGTTTGTAATGCATTGAGCAAGCAGTGCATGATTTCAGAATAGTGTCTGATGGCAAGTAAGGAAAATGCTATTTTTAAAAAGATTTGTGGGGATATATTGGTATAGTGAGAGCCAGTTTGGTGTAGGGGTTAAGGCACCAACTTAGAAAGGAGGAGGCTGTGAGATCAAGTTCTGCCTTCGCCATGAAAGCCATTTGGGGGCCTTGGGTCAGTCAGTCGCTTATCCCAACTCACTTCACTGGGTTGCTGTTGGGAAAATAGGAGGAGAAAGGTGTGTTGGAATTGTTCACAGCCTTGAGTTATTTATAAAAATAAATAATAAATATAAATAAGTAGAACTCTGAAAAATAGAGGATATCATAGCCAGTGGTGTTTGGAATTTCAGGTTTGCTTATAAGAACATAGGTGAATAAACAAGATCAAAGAACAACTCAGACACTAATTGAAGACTTTAAACATGCGTATAGTTTTACTGTCCCCAAAACCCTTCCTATTCATATTATACACTCAGAAATGTTTCTCCAGTAAGCAAAGGATGGCACATTCCAAGTATAAGAGCTCCTTACGAGCACCTCATATTATCTGTTTCAGTTTGTTAAGGCTGGAACACAATTATCTCAGTTACACATTAAATATTTGTGAACACTATGAGTTGTACTAAATTATTTCTGCATTTATAACCAGAACTATGATTATATTAGTTATTGCCTTTTTAAAAGGAATTAATAGTATTCCAAAGGATGACATTGCCATATTCATAAGCTAATTCAGTACTTACTATAGCTGCACGTTTTCTTTGTTCATCTAGTCATTCCTTTTTAAGCTTTTCATTGCTGTTAATACAGTCTTAAGGAAAATAAATAAGAAGAGCTGACATTTCTTAATTATTAAAAATAATTCCTTGGTTTCAACAATATATAGTGATTTTTTTCCAATGGCATTGTAAGACATAAGAGAATCTAATAAGGATATTAAACCCAATCTGTAGGAGAACAGAGAGAGTTGCCTAAAAAAGGTGCTGTTGTTTAAAATATTCCTAAGAAATTGGCTCATCAGAATTCTTTTTTAAATTTTTTTTTACCAAATGTTGTTTATATAATCCTTAACAGTATAGTGTTGTTCCCTGATTGTGGCTGTCAGTATGGCAAACACGTGGCTGAAAAATTGACACCATTGATCCGTAAGGTGTTTGCACTAGTTTAGGTACTTTTGCTATATTGGCAGTTCTATTATTTATGTTGACTATGAATTTTAAAATCTCAGGTCTGTTCATAAAGTCCGTAGAGTTGACAGACAGTTTGTGAGGATGGGTATGTTTTATGTGTCTTAATCTTTTTGCTTTGGGATTTGAAGATTTTAATAGCTGTGAGAAAATATACAAGCATGGTGAAAATAGGACAGTGGGTTAAAAAAAATCCTGTTAGGAAAATGGAGCATAGTTTCTGAACTCAAGAGTCGGTATGTTATGTGGAGGTTGGTTGCTACAATAAGGCTTCTTTCATACAGGTGTGTTTATGCCCCAGGCTTGCTGGCCACAGTCCATTACATTTACAGAAGCTGAATTAAACAATAACTATCACATTGCAAAAGGAAGGGGGTGGGTGGGAAAGGTGAGCGTCAAAGGAGATGCCTAAGAGCTTTGTTAGGGCCAAGAAAAACCCTGTTGCAGTTGTCAGAGCTTGTTGATGTTGCAGAGAAGGGCACATTTTTTTTCTACTGGATTTTGTGGTTCTGCCTTAGGAAAGAAAGTAAAATAGAACGGAAGAACAAAGTCCTCCTCTATAAATCAGCAGCTGCTCCTTGCCAGATCAAAGGAGTGACATTTTTGCTCCTGGACTACTTGTCCACTTTAGGTGCTTGACAGACAGCTAACAGCTGGTCTGCTATACAACATAGGAGAATCAGGCTACATCTTCTTCAGAATAGATGACAGACTAATCAGAGATACCCATAGTATAGGCCATGGACACTTTGATTGGTCCAGATATTATTTAGCAGATTATTTCAAAACATCCTTCTGTATTTGATAATGCTAGTTTTAAACATAGTTACGATCAAAGCAATGTATAACCTCATCAAATAATGTCATACTAATTAGAAAGCAAACTGACAGCTGTGCAAATGAATAGTCATTTCTATTTGTTCATATAAAACAGAATCCTAATGTGATTGGGTGGAAAGTTAAGCTTAGCTGAGGGTAGCTAATAAAGTTTATTTCAGTATATATTTTTGATGAACTATTGAAGTCTAATCAAATTCAGTGAGGCTGAGTTCCAAAAACTGCCTAGAAAGAGAGAAGCTTTATCTCTGTCGGTGACCAGCAAAAAATGTCATTTAGGTGTAGCCTAAATGCTTCAAAAATTCATAAATTAACAAACAAAAATAACAGGCTACATTATGCATATAGCAGTTACTTAACCATAAGATTTTTAGAAGTTGTGTTCCTCTCGTATATCTCTTACATTATATCAAAAAACTGCATATGAATAATCTTCTGGCATTAAAGAAACGCAAGAGACATTACTCTGAAAATCATAACCTACTGAAATGTTTTGTCCAATGGCAACAGATGTAATTACATTCACACAGTAGTGATTATTAGCATTCAGAATTACAGGGAAAATTTAAATTTAAAAATGTATGGGTTAAAAACTCGAAAGCTTATAATACAAATCAGTCTGTTATTTTCCGTAGCAGCAGTTCTATATTACAATTTATATTAGGGTACTTACTTATTTACTTATTAATTACTTATTTCTGCTTATCTACTCATTGTTAGAATTCACAGTAAATTTATAATTATATCCACTATATTTTAAAATGGATAAAATTCAGTTTATAGCTATTTAAGGTTATGGTCCTAAGCTTATTTTTCTGGGAGTAAAAGTAAACTTGAGCAGGATTGCTTTATTATATTTTAAGACGAGTAAAATAAGCCATAATAGCAGATAGACGGACAGGACAAGACAGGACAGACCAGACCAGACCAGACAAGACCTTAGAATTAATTTTGTTTCACAGAATATTGAACAACATGTATATTGTACTCATAAAAGATCTGGAAAGTCAGGATGCTATACCAATTTCTTGGAATTAAATACTATCGAATGGTGGGTTTAGTTCTAATATGCCCTGGATTGCACTGCACACCAGGAGTAGCTTTGTCTGTCTCCAGTGATTACTGCGATCAGAATACTATGGTTTGGCTCCATCTCATGGCTTCCTAGTATATATATTGGTAAAGGTCAGTAGCAACTTTTTGATCTGATGTTATATGAAGTATTGATACAAGCTATGGTGGGAAAGGCATATGAAATTTAATATAAATACAGTTTGTTGTTGCTTATTTAAATTCAAATGTGCATGTTTAAATACTTAACCTTAAAGTGCATTTTATACCTGCACGAATGTTCATTACTGGGTGTCTTTTTCAAGTATCTACTGTACTATATATTAGTAAGAATGCAGTCAAATATGACAAACATGGAAATTTTCAAATATTAATGATGCAATTTGAAGTTCAGCCGAAAAACACTGGCTTTCCAATTTCATTTTATTTGCATGTAACCAAAATCAGTTTTTCCATTCACTGATCTGACTTTGTTATATGAAAATAATTAGTTTGTTTTCTTGAGATGTATGTACAAGATTTCAGTACAGATTTTAATTGTTGCTAGTTTTTTTTAAACCACTAAAAGCAAAACAGTATCTTACTGTGTGTGAGAGAAAGAGGTTGCCACAAAACTATAATAAATATAATTTTGTGATAATTTCTCTCTCTGTGTCTATTTCTCTCTCTCTCTCTCTCTCTCACACACACACACACACACACTCACACACAGAGCAATCCAAAACAAAAAATATATAATTTTAAAAAGCTAATAACCACATTCTCAAGCAGAAACAAATAATTGCAAAACCATAACTAAATCAATAAATAAAAATACTAGAAAAAATATTTGCAATGCTTTAGCAAGACTGGCTGCTAGATTCAATAGAATATTCAATTTTGCATTATAAGTGGCTATAGTGAACACTGTGGGAGGCACCTGATAGTACCAAAGTTGAACTTACCCATATTATGGCATAATAATGGTATTTTTAAAGTTGTTTTTTTGTTGCAGATAGATATGAATCCAAGATGATCCTAATAAGTACAATCAGTTTCAGTACTATTTACTCATAAATGACAATACATATTGATAGAAATAAAACTCAACTCCTGTGCAATAATAATGATGTGTAAGAGACCAAGATTTGGCAAAAAAAAATCTTGTTAAAAGAGAAAAATGTATTATTGAACAGTCAAACCATCTTCAGATTAATTAGAAAAGAGTGCTTTTTTTGTTAGCTGAGTAGTGACTGCCTCAAAAAATGCATCCTCTATAAAAATTAAATCTTACTGGCAATGTGGAAGGCCAGTGGTGATGCTTTCAACAACAATTTCTATTGTACTCATGAGTAATTGACTACCATGAAGAAGAGGATGTACATAAAATAGCACTCTTCCTGACAATGGCCAGAGGAGATCCCCTTGGTGTGCAGAATACATGTATTCCTGATGAAGAAAGAAATAACTAAATCTGTATTGCAAAAATAAAATAAGGTCTATCATGTGTTGCAAAAAAGAAAGTATGAAAGATTTATCATCAGATCAGGCCTACAAAACAAAAATGGGACAGTTAAATTTGTAATAGGTCTGAAACTAGAAAATAAGTCTTATGACTGATATAGTGAGTCTTTCATGAATTATGAAGTTGTTTTCAGAATAAAAAATAAGAGAGTGCAAGACTGTTTACTTAATCAGGTGAATTTGTCCTTAAAGCACTATTGAGACCATTCATAATACTGGTGCTTTATTTTGAACATACCTCACAGGTCCATAGTGCATATCAGAAAGGTCTATGATCTTGAAATTCATACAGACATCCATTGAGCCATTGCATGTGCCAACAAATTGGAGGCCATTAAAGCAGATGAATTTCTTGAGAAGGCTCATTAAATAATCATATACATAGGAGCATAATCTAGATGCTTTCAGTTTCCCTTGTCTGAAATTTCAGAATGTAAAAACCTGTTTTTCCGAGATCAATGCATCATCATATTTTATGAATTATATCTTATAATTTTAGCTCACTTACATGAAGGCCACATAGGGATTGAGAAATCCAAGAGACATGCAGAGACATCCTGAACTGTTTTACTATGACCAACACCAACTGTCTTAACTCCAACACCGAATAGATTGCTCAATCTTGTTGTTGTTTATTGCGAAGTCGTGTCCGACCCATCACGACCCCATGGACAATGTTCCTCCAGGTCTTCCTGTCCTCTGCCATCTTCTGGAGTCCATTTAAGTTCACACCTACTGCTTCATTGCTCAATCTATGGGTTGTCAAATATTTTTCTGCTTCCCAGTGGAAGCCTTTAGAGATAAGAAGTTTCCTTTGACTGCATGGGAAAAGGCAGGCAGTGGCTTGGCATTACATGGTAGACTTTGTTGTGATAATAGACCACTTTTAGAATTATCTGGAAGTAGCTTAACTATAGGACTTATTAACACAAATAACTATTTGCTAAATACAACATATCACAAGTTCTGATAATCGATCATAGTCTATAATCTGCAGATGTTGAGTTGGAATAGTAGAATCTAATAATCATCACTCCTGAAAAAGGCTACAGAGTCTGAAGAAGATCATTATTTTCTTCTTATGAACTACATTGTAGATTCTTTGTAGTATGGGAAGTCCCTAGCTGAGAACACACACAAACACAAATCTTGCCAGCCTTGTCTCTTTATCCATTCTCATTAGATGAAAGTGTCAGACTGAATGTCCAAAAAATTTAAGGATTCAAAGTGATGCCGCAAAGTTCACAATTTGAAATAGGATTAGTACAGATTTTTCAATATAAATGAAGAGATTTTCTTCTAGCTCCCTTTGAAAACATGAACATGCAACAGTCTAGAATTATCAGCAGAAAGCTAAGAATAATCAATATCAACTGAAGAAGGACAAAATATATAGATGCCACTATATTAGTTCCACAGAGTAGACATATAATCAAAAAGCAAAACGGACTAATTAAATAGTGTTAAATTTTGGAGGTTATATTGTTATAGAAAGAAAGAGGATTGTCAGGAAGTTTCTTTTTCTGTCACGTCAGAGTTGAACCTAAGTTGTTCTTAATAAATGTAACATTGTCTCTTTGTAAATAGAAAATATGGTTTGATCCATGAGAACCTCTAACTTTGGAAGATTAGTTTCAGGAAAATAAAGCCTTATTCTTTTTTATCTTCTGTTTTTTATTCAATATCCTTTTGGTTTCTAATGCATTTAAATGACAAGCAGCTTTTAAACGTAGTAGAAATCTGTTTCAGAATTGGTTGCCCAAGATAGCAAAGACAATTTAAAATATATTTTGTTTTCAATAGATACTGCTCAAAATAATGTTGCCCAAAATATCAAAGGTAGTTTAAACCTGGTAACATGGATAGTTAATTATGTTTAGTGTAAAGGATGAAATAGCAACTAATGTTAATAGATTTTAAGTGAGTACTTTATAATCAAGATTTGAGATATTTTAGGCAATAAACAGAATGTTTGCTAGTTGTTAAGGAAACTCAGCTTCCCCCATTCATTTTGCCAGCCAGAAGCCAACTGGAAGGTCGCAAATGGTAATCACGTGGTCCTGGGCACTGCAAGCAAGCACCCAATTTTTTATCAGGTGATCATGCAGACGCTGTGAGGATTGTAAATGTGAGCACCTGTTGTACATCACTTCTTTTCAGTGCCATTGTAACTTCAATTGCTTGTTTAAATA
The DNA here is from genome assembly GCF_016545835.1 of Crotalus tigris. Taxonomy (NCBI): domain Eukaryota; kingdom Metazoa; phylum Chordata; class Lepidosauria; order Squamata; family Viperidae; genus Crotalus; species Crotalus tigris. The sequence goes on along the minus strand of NW_024096804.1, from coordinate 682,367 downwards.
CATGGTTGTAAGCTGAGGACTATTTGTACCTCCTGCCTTCTGAAACAAAAGAAAATCGAGGTTGTCTTTCTTCTGTGTTACATACTTTATATTGTGGAAGACTGCTCCGAATTATCTCATTTCAAGAATAAGTAATACTATTTTCTTCAATCTCTCTGTAGTTTGTAGTAGTCTAGTCACCCTCAATGCAAAAAGATTTTTCAGAATCTTTTTTTAATTTCTGTGAATCATTCTTAAAGGATTACACCCTCTGAAGGGGGTATATGACTAAAGCTGAATAAAGCAGAATGATTATTCCTCATGATTTAGAAATTACTCTTTGGTTGATGGAGCCTAGTACTTTAATTTGCTTTTAAAAGAAACATATAATGGACTGGATTCACATTCAGCTTGCAATCCACTATTATTTCAGGACTTTTTCACAAGTACCATTGCCAATCAGGTATCTATTGTCATATACAGGTACTTTTTGACTTTTGTTTCCTTGGATCTATTAAATTTCATTCTGTTACGTTGGGCTCATTTCTATGCTCTACTAAGATCAATTTAATTATATTTCTTTCTGAGTATTAGTTATACCATCCAATTTTCATTATTTGGAAATTTGATAAGTATTCCTTTTTTTCTTTATCCAAATAATCAATTATGATTTTGAAGGCTGAGGGGTCAAGGACCAAGCTTAGTATCATCCCACTTGATATTTCTGTCCAGCTTTATGAGGAACCATTAATGACTTGTAATATAGTGAATATTAACTGCTCTTTAATCAGATATTGATTAATTTTCCTCTTCTTTCTCATTAAAACTTACAGTTTTATATGAACTGTTTGAGATCTCTGGAACTGCAATAAGGCTTTGTTCTAGAAGAAGAAGAATCAAACTAACAATTTAGTATTCTAGATGCTCCTCACTTTGTTCTTAATTGGCTCCAGAGATCTCAAAAAATGTGGATACAAGATACAGTAATTGAAGGAAATAGATTTATATTAATATTCTCAAACATTATCTTAAATTTAGCTTCAGGTTTTTTTGACCACTGCAGAGAGGTCAGGAATCCCAGTGTTGCTGGGTGTTTGGGCCATGCTAAACTAAAAGTGATATTCTTCAGATCACTGGTCATCTGTGTAGTATCGTGCTGAATACTATCTTTATTTATTTATTTATTTATTTATTTATGAGACTTATATACTGCTTTAAGTGCAAGCACTCTCTAAGCGGTGTACACCAGTAAGCAATGTGTGTATGTATGTATGTATGTGTATATATATATATATATATATATATATATATATATATATATATATATATTTACATTGCCCCCAACAATCTGTGTCCTCATTTTACCTACCTCGGAAGGATGGAAGGCTGAGTCAACCTTGAGCCGGTGAGATTTGAACCGCTGACCTGCTGAACACAGTCAGCTAAAGTGGCCTGCAATACTGCACTCTAACTGCTGCGCCACCTCGGCTTTACTAGAAATTTTCTTAAAAATTGACACTTGTGCAAAAGTTGCAATAATTTCATGGAGACGTTGTGATGGTAAATGAAGATGCCCATCATTTCAAGGACCACTGAGACCATGCAGTATATTCCATATGGATTATATTGATTATAGATGTTGAATCACTGCTTATTATCACATTGCGAGTTACATTCCGAATTGTTAGTTCATTTGTATGAATATCTGCTTTAAATGTGAAGAAACCCATTTAACAAATTGCAGGTTCTATATGTCAAAACAAGTAGTTTTAGTATTTTCTTCCTAATCCCTTCTGAAATTTAAAATGAAGAAAGAAAGGATTTATAAGGAAAGCAAAGAAGGATTATCAGATAGATTTACTTGATCAGGACTCCAGCATATATGTGCATGGTGTGTATCTATAATTGCAGAATTATCAGATCCTATAATCTAACAATTTAATTCATTTCTTTGAAAGATGGTGTATTTCTGTCTCTAAACAAAATGATTAACACACAAACGACTGACACATTTTTTTTTTAATCATGCTATCATACCCTAAAGGCTAACATATCTTAAACATGTAAGTTAAACCTCATCTTAGTGGGTACCAGGTTTTGGCACCTTTATGAATTTCACTGAAGTATCCATTTTCTTTGTCTTAACTGGCTTGTTGATCATGCAGTTGCATTCATAAAGGATAATGTTTCTTAAAGCACTCAGAAACTTGGAATCAATTCATTGCTATCTGCCTCAGGATCTGAAACACAGGACTATCTTCTAATACTATCATTCAAAAAGACCTTTAACATAGTATAACCAGCTAGAGCAGAAGAAAAAAGTATTATGTCCCATGTTTTCTACATGCTCCTTGACACTTCACAGCTTCATAGTCTTCGCCATTTTAGTAGCTGATACATAAAGCTCTTATTGTATGTTTAGAAAGAAATATCCCCAGTTCGGCTTGCTATGTAATCATCTCCCATAACACTGTGTACCCTCCCTTTCCGAAGACTTTCACCCTGCTCCTCAATGGGGGGGGGGGGAGAAAATGGCTTGCCCAAATCTAAGAACCACTGACCTAGGGCTTCTACTGTTTCCTCACAAAATATCTGTTGAATCAATTAACAACTCACACAGAGATACATCTTGTGCTAGACTTCTAAACTTATAGACAAATCATTTGATACATTCTAAGTTATATACAGATCTTATGTGTGTTAGGTACACATGCATTAACTAGATCCAGAAGCTTTATCTTAATTTTCATTTCACCATAACCTGTTCCATTTGCTAATATTAAAGTGAGAATAGGCTTATTAATTGTAAATGATTATAAAAGCCTGTTCTGCATCTCTTTGGTGAAAGGATTATGAATTGCCTGAGTGTTCTGTATTGTGTAAATGCTCTTTTTTTGAAGGGGGGGGGAGAAGAAGCTTGGGAGGTTGCCTTCTTTTTAAATTAATGTATACACTCTGACCAGTTTCTAAAGATATGACCTCTGTGTGACCTCCTTTAACCTTCCCCTTAATTATTTGTTTGAAGACAGAGTAGTGTTCTCCTACTGAGAATGAAGAACCCTAATGCATTGCAGTTTTTTGGGTAAGAGAGAGTTGCAAGGAAGTAGAATGGGACAAAAACAAGAGGACCACCAGAGGTAAATAATAGAAAGTGGTTGGAAGTGAAATAAAAACTGAAAAAGCAATTTAATTTACCTTATGAATTGCCTTATGAATGAAAGTTGAAAAAGCAAAGGTCGGTAAAGCTCAAAGTAGAGGAGAATCTGTTGTGTGTTACCAGTCCCAGTACAGTATGTGCTTCTTTAGTTCTGTAAACCTTGCCATCTGCATACATCATTAAAAGCTCATTGAAAAGAAAACAGTCTTATCAGGCTTTTCTGCTAATCTCTTTTGGCATTAAGTTCAGCTGATAAAAGGCATGCTGGATGTAGAAGCTCAGGTCAATTTCAGTTTGGTCAGTGTGGCAACTTATTGGAAAGGAGCTAAGGAAAATGCTATCAAAGTTTTTTTGTCTTGAAGGAATACAGAAATATGGAAGTCAGAATATTTTGTTTAACTAGAGTGGCAGAAATTATTCTCTATAAAAATGAACTATAAAAGCAGTAATTTATTCACTGAAAATTGCTTTTGACTAATTATAAATATTTTTTCCACACTTGAGGTAGAGGATGTTTGCCTTTTCCACATCATGTCCCAGCTGGGATATACAAACACATACAAGAGATAGAGTTTTCTGGAAGTTGAGTTATGACAATTGGACTTCACTGCTTATCCGAGTAGCTTCTTCAGCTTTGGATAAGCAGCAAAATGTTTTGAACCAAAAAGAAAGAAGTCCAGTTGCCATGACTCAACTTCCAGATCATTCTACCTGATGACTGAGAATCTTCCTCGACCAAGAGGTAGAGTTGTATGCACTGCCCTGACTCGGTTTTTCTGTTCATGTTCCTTCTAGATTGAACAACAAGGCTGAAGGGGAATTCTGCTTCCATAAACTTGAATATGGGTATAACTCTTAATTGTGATTGGAAATATTGAGGCATACCCAGGCTTAAAGCTGCTCCTGTCTTGTGCTCCTTCCAGCTTATCTATAAGCCATCTTAAGAAAATCCTGTCCTGACTGAGACACTTTGGCAACAACTTCCAAGGTATTCAGTCCAGACAGCAGGCTGCCAAATCCTTCAATGGATAGTTCTCCTTTCTATTCCAGGAAAGCAATTGTCCTCATTTTCCTTTTCATGTGTGGAGACAGACAGACAGACAGATTCTTCTACATGCATGTTTGTGTATCTACATATATAATATGTAGATATGCACATATATACCTATCAAAGTTAAATAGAATTTATACATACAAAGATAAAATACCAAAATTCCCAATAACAAAAAAAATATTATGGCCCTTTTCTTTTCTATTATCTTTTAGGACAACTGTATACCAGTGGTGCTATAATAACATAATGGGTAAAACCCTTGCCCGGCAAACAAATGTTTTTTGGTTCACAATCACACTCAAGCAGAAATATGTGGAATTTGCCTTTTATTTCTTCCCTGAGTTTATATTGTGACCTATGCTTTTTAAAAAAAAATAAGTTCAGCAGTATATCATTTCAAAATCATTTTAATAATGCAAGATAGAAAATAATCACCCACAATTCTTAAAGAGCCCAAATAATCTAGGACAGTGGTTCTCAACCTTTTTAATGCCGTGACCCCCCAACCGGTTGTAAGTTGAGGACTACTCAACCGGTCATAAGTTGAGGACTACTCAACTGGTGCAGCACCATTTGCAGAATGGGACTTTTGGCGGGCTCAGCAGGGCAGAGACAGCCTGGACAATTCCTATTGGCTTTTGAAAGCCAATAGAATTATACTCTATTCAAGAGAATCTATTCTATTGGCTTTCAAAAGCCAATAGAATAAAAGGGAGTAGCACAGCTAAGGAAAAGGGGAAAAAAATGGCGGACTGCATTGTTTGGCGACACCCGTGAAATGGTCATTCGACCCCAAATGGGGTCCCGACCCACAGGTTGAGAACCACTGATCTAGGAGCTATTTTGGGAGTGGAGTGAAGCCCTTTTCCTTCAGTTAACTAGAAAATGGATGAAAACACGCACTGCTAGATTTTTAAAAGAAAAAAAAAACAGAGGACAAATAGGAATCTTAGAGAGCAATAATATTAAAAAAAAGAAAAAGCTGGATTTCAAACTAGCAACCTTCTATTTAGAAGACAAATGTAATAGCCATTGTAGATCTGAAAAATATTGGAGACTATAATAAGCACTGACTAATTTGAAGAGCATCCCTGCCTCAGTGAAGTAGCTAATGAATTCCAGGTGTTAGCTTGTAAGAAATTGAAGTGCTTTATCCCAAATGGACAGGAACATTCAAGGTGATATAGCATGAAAAAGTGTACTTCAGAAGTGGAGCAGAAAAATGTGCCCTGAGGTCCCTTTGATGATGAGTGTGGAATTAACAGAGGCAGCATCCCTCTAGAAATGTTTGCTGACCCATTCTGACAACAGGGCAGCCATGCAGTTAGATAAATCCTTGCTTTATCAATGTTCCTAATTATCTAATAGTTCTGTTTTCATTCAAGCAAGGTAGAAGCCCTATTCAAGCCTTGCTGAAGAAAGTGTGGAATTAGCAGATCTGGTTCACTTGGAGACCTTGAGAGTAGGGCCAATGAAGGCCCTTTAATATTTTATATTAATATATTTTGGTATATAATAAATGATCATATTTGTGTCCGTGTATATTTATATTAATATTTAATACATGCTACATATATTGCAGGAAAGTGGATTTGAAATTGTGGAAGAAATGTGGTATTTGCAGCCCAAGTGCTTAATGTTAAAGCAGATTAATTTGATAAATGAGTTTATCTGTATTAAATACTGGCCTTATTTAAAGCTTGTTGAACATTTCTGTAAACTTTTGTGTGGTGTGCACTAATTCTTACTGAAGTTCCGTTAGACAATGGACATGTTTAGTATTCACAAGTGGGTTACACAAGACCCTAAAGTTCATGCTTATTTGCATTTCTAATACTGGATGAAGCTTAAAATACTAATGCTAGTCCTTCCATTACACAGAGTGAGGTGAATGCCTCAGTCAGCTGATTTTCAGTATCTTGAAGATTAGGATTTTACAGCCAGAGGATACAGGACTATATGAAACAATCCTAAGGTCTTGGGTGCAGCTTTTTCTAAGATATCACATATTTATAACTGTTAATGTAACATAGTAGGGAGGAATTATATGGTATAATCATATTAATTATCTTCAGTGTTATTTAAGAAAAAATATTTTGGGGCTTAGATTTATCATCATCTTTTTACCTTGTCCAATGCTATAGATGCTTTCTTTTTTTGGTCCTTTTGAGTCAATGTCAACTAGTCCCTGCAATTTTCTTGTTTGCCATTATCTTTTTCCTAGGACTGAGAGAGAGTAACTGGCCCAAGGTTGTTTATTTTTTTGTCTTTGTACCTAAGGTGAGACTAGAACTCACAGTCTCCCAGTTTCTAGCCTGGTGTTTTAACCACTGCACCAAATTGGCTCTCAGGCATATGGGTTAAAACTCTGTCTCAATTTTGTATTTGTAAAATGGTGACTTTGGAAAATACAATGTACTAGGCATACTGCATATCCTCCAGAGTGGCATCTGTCATGGTATATAAGATGTAGCTGCCAGATCATGTCTACCAAACTCTAGAGATGCCATCTGGTGGTCATCCTGAGTTTTGAAGTCCAGATCTGGTCGGCCTATCCAACAAACTACTGAAGGAGCACATCTTAAACCAAATAAATGTACAAATGGATATTGGATAAAGAAGCTAGGAAATTATTATTTCTTTAGTTGTTTAGTTTTTATTTACTTATAGAATGTATTTTTATAAGTGTTAAAATAGACTGGCAGTTCTGGGGCCTGTGTTCACTGTCTTGAGGAAATCCGAGGGCAGTCCTGTTGAACATCACTATTAAGGTGCTATAAAAGGCAAAGAATATGCATCAAAATAAAATAAAGTAAAATAAACATACCTTGTAAATGATGGCATGAAGTAACCTACTCAATTAATTTTTGGAAGTGAAGAATCATTGTCTCAGGGTTAACTTGAACCAAGATTAACTGATGTGGGTTGTTACGCATTAACTTAATGGGGAAATATGCAAGCATTTATTTTTGAATTATCCACAAAATTAAATCCAGACTTCCCTTCCTAAATAATGGGTTTGCCTGATGTTCGGATGACTTCAGTGCTGCTTTAGTTATGGTACCTGATTGGAGAAGAAGTTATTTCAGGACTAATATTAAACACATGTACCTGCAAACTCCCTCTTTCTGTCAAGTTGAAAGGTGCCCGAGTTTATGGTTGGAAGGTGCCCTGTGC